>NC_041394.2:316420595-316453095 GCF_900747795.2 Erpetoichthys calabaricus | reverse complement strand
ACCATTCTATGATCTGCTTCTCGCAACTGAAAGACGGCACATGGCGGATGTTAGCCCACTTGCTGACCGCAACGTTAGGGGCTTTAACTCTGGCGCTGACGATATTCGATTCTCGAGAGGGGATGCAGTGAGTGTGTATGCCTGATGAGCCCAGAATTAAGGAGAAACACGTGTCGCATACTCTTTGCATTATTTGAAAGTAAACTATTAAAACCATTCTATGATCAGCTTCTGGGAACAGAAAGAGGGCACGTGGCGGATGTAAGGCGACTTCCTGACCAACCACAAGCGTAACCTGGCAGGTAACCATCCATACAGTCAGATTGTGATTCAGAAAACGAATGCCATGAATTTAATTACCACGATCTACATACTGTCAAATAAACGAAACACACGCCGTAGCGGGACAGCTGTGAAAAGCGAGGTTAACAAAAAAACAGATCCTTAACAAATTGTCATTGGTATATTTTCGATCTGTTTAAAAAGGTTTTATTTTCTTCTTAAAAAATTAAAAGCAGTACTTCGCCGCAACGAAGCGCGAGAATTTGGCTATATATATCTGCTTCTCACAATTAAAAGAGGGCACGTGGCAGATTTTAGACGACTTCATGACCAAACATAAGTGTTACCTGCCAGGTAGGGTTACCAGTTTTAATACAAAAAAATAAGGGACGCATACTGCAGCGGGTGCCACATCCCAGTGCCAACAGTTTGCAGACTCTACTTAAAAGACCCGCCCTCATCACTGGACAGTTAAAAAGACCAATCAAACTAACGATGACATCAAGTATTACCCAATCAAAAGTAGGAAAGGAGGCATCTTCATAAAATGCGTGTGGGATGATTTGCATGAGACGCTGCTTTAAAAAAAATGATAAAAAAAATACGGGACAAGTCCCGTCCCGTATTGATTCAAACGGGACGCGCAATTTCATTCTCAAATACGGGACGATTCCGTATTTTAAAGGACGGGTGGCAACCCTACAGTGCCAGGTAACCACCCATACAATCAGATTGTGATTCAGACTAGGAATGCAATGAATGTAATTACCCCGATCTACATACAAGGCGAAAGTCTTGCAACATTCAAAGATGATGGGTTGGGATAAGTACACCATAGAACATAAAAGAGCTTATGAAGCCTTGAACAGAAAAAAGCAAGATCTCAGAGATCGTAAAAAAAAAAATAGGAGGTAATGTCGTTTTACTCGCTGTAGATTTTAGTCAAACATTACCAGTTATTTCACGAGGGAGACCAGCAGATGAACTCAACGCGTGTTTAAAATCCATGCTTCTCCCACGCTCGGTTATATGTCGCGTGTTCTCGGGTAGGGGCACCAAAAAATGTATATATTTAAGCATGTAATGGGCAAACAAAAAATGAGGTATACCCGAAGGCACTGCAGTAGTACTTAATGTAACTTTACTTCTTAAATGTTAATGTTTTACTGTTTAATAATTTATACGCTTCTTATATGTTGTTCAAATTCTTTTATCAAAATACCAGTGACAGCGCAATGCACGATAACGTGGAGTAAATACACCATACGCATCCGCCCACGGCCGCCCTGGTGTGCGCAGATAGGAGTTGATTCTACAATAAAATAAAATAAAGATAAAAACCCAGGATTGTTTCCTGCCTTGTGCCCTGTGTTGGCTGGGATTGGCTCCAGCAGACCCCCGTGACCCTGTGTTCGGATTCAGCGGGTTGGAAAATGGATAGATGGATGGATGGATGGATAAAAAGAGTAATACAATCATCACCCATAAAGCGGATAGTAGACGTGACGTTCTATATGTGTACCAGATTTCAAGTCAATAGGTGAAACGGTTTGCGAGCTACAGGTGATTTAAAATCCTGGACAGACAAACGAATAGCCACGGTAGCACATTACAGAAGAAGATTTTACTGTTTAATAATTTATATTTATATGAAATGTGCTTCTTATATATTACTTCATATTCTCATATGATAATGATGTTAATGTTGTTTATATTGATTTCTATGTTATTGAAACTGCATGTATGTGTGTATATGTATGTATATATATATATATTTATATATATATATATGTGTGTGTATACATATATATGTGTATATATATATATATATATATGTGTATGTGTGTGTATATATATATATATATATATATATATATACTAGCAAAATACCCGCGCTTCGCAGTGGAGAAGTAGTGTGTTAAAGAGGTTATGAAAAAGAAAAGGAAACATTTTAAAAATAACGTAACATGATTGTCAATGTAATTGTGTTGTCATTGTTATAAGTGTTGCTGTCATATATATATATATACACACACACACATATATATATACACATACAGATATATATATATATATATATATATATATATATACACACACATATATATATACACATACACATATATATATATATATATATATATATAGATATATATATATATATATATATACACATACATATATATATATATACACATACAGATTATATATATATATATATATATATATACAGACATATATATATATATATATACACATACAGATATATACACACACACATATATATATATACACATACAGATATATATATATATACAGACATATATATATATATATACACATACAGATATATATATATATATATATATATATATACACACACATATATATATATATATACACATACAGATATATACACACACACATATATATATACACATACAGATATATATATATATATATATATATATATATATATCTATGTGTATATATATATATGTGTGTATATATATATATATATATATATATATATATATATATCTGTATGTGTATATATATATATATGTGTGTATATATATATATATGTTGATATGTGTATATATATATATGTATATATATATGTGGATGTGTATATGTATATATATATGTAGATATGTATATATATGTATATATATGTTTATATGTGTGTGTGTGTATATTATATATATAAAAGACAGCAACACTCATAACAATGACAACACAATTACATTGACAATCATATTACGTTATTTTTAAAATGTTTCCTTTTCTTTTTCATAACCTCTTTAACACACTACTTCTCCGCTGCGAAGCGCGGGTATTTTGCTATTTATCTATATATATAAACGAGAGTTGGGATCCGAGAGACTGTGTTTGTGGAGGGATGGAGAGTTAAGGCGGGTGTTGGAGTCACGTGATCATCTCCCCTCCCATTCACCTCATTTCATTCACTTCATTTCGCTCCGAGCTGAGCTCTGCAGCTGGCGCGGTCTTGCTGTTCTTGATTTGCTTTTCACATGGCCAAGTATACGTTGCATGCTCAGGAGTAAGCTCAGCGCACAACTTGGTCATATTACAACCGGAGGGGCGAACTGACAACATGGTATACAAAGAGATCCTTAACAAATAATTATTGGTATAATTTCCCTCAGTTTATTATTTAAAATTTTAAAGCAGTACTTCGCCGCTGCGAAGCGCGGGTATTTTGCTAGTATATATATATATATATATATATATATATAGTAAGGTTTCTAAACTGTTTTGGGACTCCCCCAATGGGACGCCATGCTGAAGAGCGTCCCGAAGTACGATTGCTGCGTTTGTGGAAGATAACTTATCCATTGCCGAGGCAACCACAGGCTCCCTGCGCTGCAGCGCTTCTTCGCAAAAGCAAATCCGAGCCCACCGTGGTCGCACTACAAGCGCATGTTGTCGATGGGTGATGCAAGGAACATTATAACTGTAGGGAACAATATTACTTGGCCACGACCCTGCCTGACTGCTGTGTCTGTATATAGGAGAGTGGTAGATCCAGCTACAATAAATAACCGTGTGGTTATAAAGTTGGTTTTGCTAAAGTACTGAGACTCTGCCTCGTGTTCTGGGGTGCAGGACAGGGGCTCACACGTCACAATATATACATATGCGTGTGTGACCACAGCTACTGGGAACCCCATAATGGACACAGCCAACTGCAGGACAAACTCACTCACATGCTTGCTACCAATTTATGGTTGACAACTAACCTAATGTGCGTGGAATCCAATTGGACAAGACATCTTGCAGTTGGGCAAGAATGAACACTATGGAGTCAACACTATTCTACAAAATTTTCAGAACACTCAATGGAAAGGAGTTGGCATCTGGTGGAAATCCACACAAAACTGAAGAGGACAGGTTTATCATCTTCTGTTAGGTAAATACCAACCAGTACAGTTTATTTGTGGAGTCTGCATTCACACTTATGGAACGGGCATCTCCGTGGCACTTTCTGCATGGAAGCACAACAGAGGGCGACAAGAGTGTTTGCTGCTCCAAGCAGCTTTAAAATTTTATCTTGGAGCAGTGCAGCGGTATTTGGGACATGTACACACTGCCATTACAAAACAAGCACAGCCTTTTTGGGACTTTCCCACACCTCTGTGCTACATGGCCAGGATGGGTTTGTGATGTACCTAAACCACTGTATAACAAGACTGCGAGAACATCAGCAGTGGTGAGCCGATTACTTAAAACTTGTTACCTGATGATTTCAGGAATACCACCGGACCCTGCATACAAAGTTGGTGTGTTCTGCCGCTGCCCTCCTGTCTTTTCCTTTTGAACCCACATATGTAACTAATCTTTTCTTTCTCGAAATGTTCCATTGTTACCTCAGACACTCCTCCCTTTTAGACCTCTGTATGCTACTGCTTAAAAGACGACTTTAATGTAAATTATTCCGTCTTGGTTCTCTGGCAGTGAAACTTCTTGCCTCCCGCTGGATAGAACTGGAGCAAATTCATATGGACATTTGGTGGTCCTCCTTCTGCAATTTAATCCGCCTGAATACACATTGCATTCAGAAAGGATTCAGACCCCTTCACTTCGTGCAAGCTCTGCGTTGTCTATTTAATTTTAAATGTTCTGGACATATCTCAAGCAGAATTAGAGCAAACAGGATGCACCTGATCACATTTTGGAGTGCAACAGCTGAGGGTTTGAATACTTATAGAAATGAGATTTCAAGTTTTGATTTTTAATGCATTTGCAAACCTTTCTGAAAGCTTGGTTTCACTTTGTCCTTATCGGTTGCTGAGTGTAGATTGAGGGGCAAAAATGGCGAATGCATCCTTACTACATTAAATCTACAATACAGTAAAGTAGGTAGGTAGTGATGGGGTCTGAATCCCTTCTGAATCCATGGTACGTGCTGCTCAACCATGCAAGTCCTGGTGTGCTGAAGCGCCAGACTCTGTAGTTTTCATTTTGTCACTGTGCTCAGATTGTGATCCCTTTACTCCTCTTTCTTCTGATTTGATTATCTTTAAGTACTGATCCCTTGGCTCGGGCTGGGATAGGCTGTATTACTTCACTCTTACAGTTGTGTATTATTATGTCCTGAAATTGTGAATAAATCAAAAAACACACTGCATAGTCATATTCTCCAAATTTAGTAGAAGATCAAGAAATCAGTTTTGAATTCTCAGGTTTCAGAAAGGGAAACTGGTCTTATCTGCAGGGTGCTGTTAAAGGCCAAGTAGATCAAACTCTTTTTCTTTACTTTGTCGGTAAAGGTTCATCTTTCAGGTTTTTGCCAGTTTTCTCCAACAACTGAACGTATTCTGAAGAACTCCCACTGGCAAAAATCAGATTTGGTAGGGACTTGTTAGCTCATGGAATTCTGTGATGTGTTTTTTTTTTTGTTTAAAACTAGGAGTTCGATATGAATACATCACTACTGTCAAACCCCGGAACAATTACTTTGGTTTTCCTGGTTGCAGACATGGCTTCCTACTGGGAAGCGAAGACGATCACTTGAACTTGATCGATGGGAAGATTTTCGTTGGTTGAATCAGCATGACCGAGTCAAACAGTTGAGCTCACTGGGCCTTTTTGCAGAGAGTACCATTGTCAGGATGTAAAATTTGAGCACACAAGATCATAAGAAATGTGACAAATGAAAAGAGACCATTCAGTCCATCAAGTTAACCTCCTAAATGTTTCTCGAAAAAATGTAAAAAGCGTTGCATTTTTTGCCGTGAAAAATTACATTTTTATTGAATCTCATCTTTTTACTGTAAAACGTGAAAAACACTAAAAGTACAAAGTCAGAAGTATAAAAAGTATGATACAAATAATAACAATAACATGAAATGAGTAATTTAAAATGAATAATAATAATGATGCAAATACCTTATATACTGTCAAAATATGTCTTTTGTAGTGTATGAATGGGAAAACTGCTTAGGTGTACAGTCACTTACTCGACACTGTTCAGCACAATGGTTCATCATCTCAACAACTCTTTTAATCACGTCATCATTAAGAAATAACTTGGCTATCAATGTTCACTTTTACGCCTGGCTGCCCTACAAAATCAAAACGAGGTGGTGCTGGTTTATTAGAAGCAGAGTCAAGACAAACCCAAACACAATCAAGCATCACTTTCGGATTCATGATAATCACTTTGTTTCACTGCCTGAAGACAGACTCATTACATCATCGCTGCTGATGAGGCGCTCCTTAAAATCCATGCTCACATCACTGTCAACAGCACGGTTTAATGGTTTCTTATAAAACACCATTATGAAGCTAGGAGTACACAAAGTCTACCCCATTGTCCAGTTTGCCCTAGGCGCTGACGGTTATGTAAGACATGCCTAAGCTGTTGCTTGAGTAATGCTTGATACTATTGATGTTGGCACTTTTCCAGCCCAAGTAATCTTTGGGTCATTTACGCTCGACACGTCTATTCAGTTGGGACTGGGCTAAGGCTTTTTTAACACTGTTTTTACAGCCCGAGTGATGTTTGGGTCAAACGCTAGGGAGGCTAATTTGTTTAGCTAATATAGTAGGTAAACGGTCTTAATATCTCATCCAGATTCTTCTAAAACATTTCTGCTTCAACAACATGTCTCAGAAATTTGTTCCAGGGTCCCACAAGTCTTTGCATAATGAAATGCTTCCTGGCTTAAGGTGTAACTGCACTTCCCCTTAATCTCCACTAATGTCCCCGCGTACGTAATTCACATTTAAGCTAAAGAATTCTACTGGATCCACTTTAGCAATGTCTTTCAGGATTTTGAAGACCTGTATTAGCTCCCCACACAGTCTCCTTTTCTCACGACTAGATTGGTTTAGATTTTCTGAGTCTGTCATAGTACGACTTGTTCTTAAGTACTGTGATGTACTTGGTTGCTCTCCTCTGCAGGAGAAGTGCTGCAATGTCTTATCTTGCAGTGTGGTGACCAGAACTGCACAGAGTACTCCAGATGGGTCTGCTCTAGTGTATTATATAGCCTAAACATAGAGTTTCTAGATTTATAGTACTGTTGTTCATCAAACAATAGGCAGGTTTATTGCAAACAAGTTTTATTTTAAAAGTCCACCCTATCAAGTAAAACATTGTTTTTTTAAAAAGTCGGCATGAATTTGACTCAACAGACTGAACGTTTTGCTGCAGCAGGCGACTCTAAAGCCAATGTTTAGGGTATCCAGTGGTTTAGCATCAAATTGACCAGGGGCTTCTGTGAAAAACAATGACTGAAACCTAATTTTTCTTTCCCCACTATCACAAAAGGCTTGTACAAAAAGCCATTCTTACTCTGGCTAACAGTCGCTCATCCCTCATAATATCCTTCTGCCTAATGAGCTAAGTGACAAGATAGCCAGCCAGTGTCACCCAAAAACAGGTAGCTAGGATAGTTCAAGTGATTGCTTAGATCAGAGCACTTCCCAGACTTCATGGTTGCCAAAAAAAAAAAAAAAAGTTCTAGAGGGCCATTCAGAGTTGGCACAAATTCAAACATACCTAGCTCTGATGTTACACTTGTTCAAGGCACAGTATACCGAAGTCTTTATTGGAACATACTTCTCACCGGGTCCTTGGCACCACTTACTCAGCTTTTAATCATTCCTACCCCTCAGACTCCAGCTTTCACAAAATATTTCACCCAACATTGACAGCTGCTGCATTACAGTTTTTAGGGGCCTAACATCTTTCAACTTGATCGTTATTTTGCCTTTTTTATTATTATTAACCTGCATCATTAAAAAAAAAAAAAAAAGCTCACACTGTTCCACTCCATCTGAATTAATGTGGTGCTGAGGTACCACCCATTGCATGGCTGGCATATGCATTCAGTCCATATTAATGTCAGATATCAACTGATATTGTCATAAATATTGCTTGATTCAACTAATGATTCAGTATCAGTTTCTTCTAAAACTGATCTTACATGCTTTTATGCCATTGTATTTCTTTTGTCAAAGTATAGATAAATATGAGTGGGGTGGAGCCTAATAAAAGGCAAAGCTCTCACTGACTGACTCATCACTAATTCTCTCAACTTCCCGTGTAGGTAGAAGGCTGAAATTTGGCAGGCTCATTCCTTACAGCTTACTTACAAAAGTTAAGCAGGTTTCATTTCGAAATTCTACGCGTAATGGTCATAACTGAATCCTACTTACGTACATATATATGTCCATAGACTGCAGCTCCGTCGCTGTGTGAGGCGGGGTTGCGCCCTGCGTCCCCCGGCCTCCCACGTAGTTGGCTGCCTGCCTATTTTACACGTTTGGAGAACCGCCAATGCCTCTTAAACATCTTAGATTCACAGGTGATGATTTGAGTAGTGGACACTTTGATGTTTATGAATGTTTCAATTCTCAAAAGCTGGATGTGAAACCGGTTGTATGCTTACAACGCTTGACAGATGCCGAATGTCACTTCAACACAACAAGTCCTGCAAATACCAACGTAATTGAAACAAACCATGAAACTCAAACCGATTATGACAGCAGCAATCCAAGCTGTGAGAAAACAGTAAAAAGGAGGCGTGTCAGGCGTCGTGGTACATTTTCTGATGCAGCTAGACGGAAACAACTTTGTGACGCTGCCGCCAAATACTCACAGGCAAATCCACAAGTTCATAGAGACGCTGCCGCTATATATTCGCACGCAAATCCACAAGTTAATAGAGCTTCTGTTTCTAGGTACGATCCCAATAATAAAAAGCGGCTCCTATGAAAACAACAGGTTTGGCTCAAAAAAGCAGATTGTGGATTTGCGTACAGCCACCAAAACTTTGTAACGGTGTAAGACTTCAGGTTACGTGTCTGCAAAAGAACCTAATTGAGGCAACTATTTTTACTGGCAGTGGCTCAGGGGAGAGAGTTTTTATTCCTCATATCCCCGTTATACCCTCTCATCTCCCATTTCAATTCAAACGCCTCCAATTTCCAGTAAGGCTCTGCTTCACAACGACAAACCCTACAAAAGGTTGGCATTGATTTGAGGCAAGATTGCTTTTCACATGGTCAACTGTACGTTGCATGCTCAAGAGTAAGCTCAGCACACAGCTTGGTCCTATTACAACCGGAGGGCCGAACTGACAACGTGGTATACAAAGAGATCCTTAACAAATAATTATTTGTATATTTTCCCTCAGTTTAAAAAGGTTTACTTTTCTTAACCCCTTAACCGCCCTCTGCCGGATATATCCGGCATCGTAGCGTTATTGCGGACGCCTTACTGCCGGAATTATCCGGCACATTTGCCTATGGTTATGTGAATGCCTGCCGCGTAGTATAACTGACAGTTTGGCTTGGTATTATTACTACATTGTATTTCGACAACTCTGCGGTTGTATTGGCCGCTCACGTGATGTGATTCGAAAGTGAAAGCTGTGAATATGGCGAAACGTAAACTGACTTCAAGTGAGGTTTTGCAGGCGATTTTGGACAATAATTCTGATCGTAATTGTAGCAGTTCTGAAGAAGATTTTAGCGACAATGATGATCAGCAACGTGCACTGCATGATACTGTGAATGACAACGCATCGGATGATGGCGATGAGTGGGTGTATCCCCAGCATCTCAACTGGACTGCTGCCCGTTATCTGAGCCAGATAAGAAAGATCCAAACCGTGACCGCTTGTTCAAGCTACGTCCTTTGATTGACCATTTATTTGAACCATTTCAGCAGGTATTTCAGCAGGTAAATACTGCTTGAATAAATGTAAAGTAAAAAAACGAAAATTGTTCAGATTTCTCCTGGCATGGGGAATATTTAGGGAGTTGGCGGTTAAAGGGTTAATAACAATTTTAAGACAGTACTTCGCCACTGCGAAGCGCGGGTATTTTGCTAGTTTATTAAATATTGATCATTTGTAGCAGCAAAATACATGGAAAAAATACACACTTTTTGTTGTTTGATATTATTTTACCTACAAGATGGCAGCAGACTACTGGTAGAATGCCTAGAGGGGGCTGGGTGACATGACATGACATGATTTCATGGCCTGGAACCCCTGCAGATTTTGTTTTTTTCTCCAGCCATCTGGAGTTTTTTCTGTCCTCCCTGGCCATCGGACCTTACTTTTATTCTATGTTAATTAGTGTTCCCCAATTTTATTTATTTATTTTGTCTTTTTCTCTTTCTTCATCATGTAAAGCACTATGAGCTACATTGTTTGTATGAAAATGTGCTATATAAATAAATGTTGTTAACCCTACATATCTGTTAAACGAAGTCCTACCTGATCAGGATTGGCCATTTTCACATGGAATTCCATGGGGCTAAAAGCTGATGGTTTTGTCAGTTCTGCAGTACTGGAATGGTACCTCTTTTCTTTAATGGTCTATACACTGATTATGTTACCCATTTAGTTTACAGCAGAGGGGACAGTGAGGGGACCTAACCCAGGTCTTCAAAACTCACAAAAGGTATTGATAAAGTAGACACAGCAGAATTCTTTCAACTTAAAAGGTGAATCACAAGCTCAAGGACACCACTGGAAATTCAGAACTGCATTCTGGACTGAAGCCAGAAGGGCTCTGCATATCAGAAACAAATAACCAAGACATGTTTTTGAAGCAGAAACTTTGACAACTTAAGAAGTATCTGGATGAAATACTGGAAGAGTTTAGCTATTAGCTAAACAAACAGGCTTGCTGGCCTGAATGGTTTCCTTTCGCTTGTCAGTTTTCTTAAGTTTGTAAGGACTGACACCATTCACTGACAGAATTGCTCTTGGTAGACTGTGGTACTGATGGAGGTGTTCATTACAAATGACAAAACTTACACGTTATTAAACTATCCTTTAGGTTTGCATGGCCTTTTCTGAGATTTCCCTGCAGAGGTCCTAGTGTTAAAGATGGGAATAAAAAAAAGCTTTTGGTTTCAGCATTGTTCGCTTCCAGCTATTACATAGTGTTATAACTTGTACACAGGTCTAAGACTTGGGAAACATTAAGAGATAAAATTATTTGAGAAAAAAAAAAAAAAAAAATTTAATTTAAAAAAAGCTCTTTGAACAAAACCAGAACATATTTACAACAGTAGAAAAATACAAAGCCATACTTCTGGTATAAAAAAAAAAAACTAAAAAAAAAAAAAAAAAAAAAAAAAAAAAAATCATTGTAAACATCAAGTAATACTTTTAGGAATTATAAACTGGTATCCTTCACTTATCCTTCAAAAAGTCTTAAATATATCACATATAATTCCAACTGTTCAACCGTTTATGTAAACAAATTCTCAGTTGTTCCATAAACTAACTTAATATCAAAGCACATAAAGATTCAACACATTAGTATTTGTTTAGGTATAAGCTTTTGAAGATTTTTCAGCAAAAGGCACATTTTATAATAAACAGTAGTAAGTTTATATTTGTAACAAGAAACCAATCCATAGGAGGGAGCTGGAGATAAACGGCAAACTGTGCCTCTGAAGAGACAACTGTCTATTCAGGTAACACTGCCATTTAAATACTATTGCATAGTGCCCAGAAAGGCCAACCAGTGGCACAGATAAAATTCAGAAACAATATACAATATACACACACACACACACCTCAAAAGCAGTTCATCTGCCAATAAATGGGTAAACAACAGTTCCAAATGTTCGTTCACCAAAGCTACTTTCTGAAAAAAACGCCAGAATTTCCTTAGGTTCATAATAAGCCAATTTACTGAAATGCTTTAGTTTGTTTTTTTAAATAAAAAAAGGGGTGTCTTGTGTTACCAATATTTCTAGAAATGGCAACTAAAAGCATTGATGAAACATAAAGCAGTCAGACAACCAGGGCTAGACCACAAAGGGTGATGTTTAGGAATTGCACCCTTTAGCTACATTAACGAGATAAAGAGCATTTTTTATAATATAAGTGGAAATATCTGGCAAAATATTAAACTTGCATGGCAGACACACAATATGTAAAAAACGCAAACAGGAAAAAAAAAATACATTGCAACTGCAGTGGTCAGCATGTGGTTTTGTAAAGTAAGAGAGAGTTTAAATTTTTAAATCACTTTAAACTTTTCAGTTTTCCTTCTTTCTGAAGATACTTCTTCTTGAACTCCTGAAACGTATCATCAGTGTGGGATTTTTCTTCAGGCTTGGATGAAGACGGTCTTTTAATACTGCTGGTCTGAACTTTATTTTTCCAATTGCCTGTGAAGAAAAGATTAAAAATATTTTATAAACAAAACACAGTAGTTCTAAAACTTAGAATATCCTACAAGGAGAAATGGCTTCAAATCTTGTACACTTAATCATAAACAAGTCCTACAAAAAGGAAAGAGCTTCATTTTTATTTAATGTAAGCAATTTCTTTGGTTTTATTTGATCTTGAAAAAAAGTAGTTTGGAAACGACTTACAAAAAACAAAAATAAATATGCAAAGAGAAGCCAGCTTCACTCTCTTGAACAGGCTGGGGTCATTTGGACTCTACCTTGGAAACTAATAAAGCTTGCTATATAATTGTGGGATTGTAGCCAACATCAAATCATACGGTGGGTTTCACACTCTGATTTGACATGCTAGACAAAACATGGAAGTTTAAAGAGTTAGCCGAGACACAGATTTTCACTCAGTGTGTTTACACACATCTTAATAACCTGCTTATTCAGAGACACCTGGCTTCTTTACTTCTTGAGCGAGGATAAAGTTGCTTTACGTCATTCAATCGTACCACCAAGCAGAAAAAGTGTGAGCTGTGTGCAATCCAATCCACTAACAGCATTAGATTAATAAAGCATCAGTTAATGTTTAATTAAAATGGAAAGAGGTTTACTTCACAGGACATGAAGAACTTAAACGCATGTGTACAACACAAGAAAATTACAACAGGCTTCATTGTTCTTTTCGGATTCACAGAGGCTGAAGACGATGTTTAACTTTTTTTTGGCACAGTTTAATGACGGTGGAGCATTTTATCAGAAGGAGAATTCCAAAATCCGTCTTGCGTATGTAGGCAGACATGTTTAAGAAAGCAGGTTTCTTTCTGCCTTAACCAGGTTAACTCGCCTTATCCCAGCTGTGTGTATACATGTAAATACGCTCACTTATTGCCTGCTCTTTCACTGTGTTTCTAAAACCCTGTGGGACGTGAGAAAGAACATTTAGAGTTAAGAACCTTCAGTGTTCCTGAATAATAAGAACTGTTGTGCTTATAGAATTACAGAAATGTGTCACTTAGGCATTAAATAAGGATGCGTTAAACTAACCGAACAAATGTAATCTAATGTAGATATTAAGCTATAAGAATGTATTTCTTGTGCTATTAATGTAATGTATTGAACTAACTTTATGTAACCTCTGATATTGTACAAGCTATGTGTGTATGAAGAATGAGGAAATAAAATATTGTCTAATCTGCTGAAGTTGCACACACCCTGTGACAGCATAAGAAATTGCTGCAACTGGTCTTGTGTGTGTGCGGTACTGACAAGGGCGTATTGCTTAAGACTGAGTGTGATGATAACTCTTCTCTTTAAGAAACACTGCACTCCTGCACTTTCCAATCCATGGTGTGACAGCAAGCTGTAACAATCTATGTATGACCTCAAAATGAACTGCCATATTTCCTCTTTTTTTGTTTAATACACAAGCTGGGTATAAAAAGAGGGAAACTCCCTGCTGACGGGAGGCTGTCTGTAGCTAACTGAGCTGACAGCTGCTGCGGCCTCCTGCTCACCAAGAAATTGCTTTTTACTTTACATGGGTGTCTGTCACCTGTCGTTCCTGGTTTTCAGCGACCACAGACGTTAGCTTGGATTAACTCCCCTTTGCTAATGTAGTTCATAATGGAAGGTTGCTAAGGACTACACAATAAAAGAACACCTCTTCAAACATTCAAAAGTAACTCTAAACTTTTGAAAGCACTCATTCCATTACCTCCTTTTCTTATTACGGTGCTGCCTGACTATCATAACAGCACCAGGTGGAAGGCAAAATGAACTTGAGAATAGGAGACTGAATCAGAAGGAACATCCAAGGAATTGTTGGAACAAAGAAAGCTGGGCAAATTGTACAGTATGCACCTTGTGTTTATTTTACATTGGTGTTTCCTTTCAATTACAGGTATACTTTGAGTATTGTGTTTGTTTGCATGACAATTATATGCATACCATTGTTTATTTTCGTTGGAATTTTTTTTTTTATGGTTTAGGATGTCCTCAAAAGGAAGCAATACAGCAACTTCCGTTTTCTTATTTTTCTCTTTCTGGCTTCCCGTAGTGATGCTGTATGCCAATGTCACCTATGCAAAGTATTCTGCAGCAGTTTTAGGTTTTTGAAAAGGTTGAAGGATACTACTCCTGTGATGCCACCTGTGGATTCTAAGCAGGGCACAGACAACATTTTTATGGCTGACTAGCAAAGCCAGTTGCCATCTATAGCAGAGATTTGTTCATCATCTAACACTGCTAGCTCCAAAGCAGGTGTCAAATTCCATATGCACCCTGGAAGATCTACATTAATGTCAGTCACAGAAATGTACTCTTCTCTAAACAAATTCACTCATATTGATGGAGATTTCACTAGCTTGCACTCAACTATGAGCACAAGAACAGGCCACTCAGCCCAACAAGGCTCACCAGTCCTATCCACTATTCTTGAAAGTCCCGAAAGTACTACTGTCTACCACACTACCTGATAACTTATTCCATGTGGCTATGGATCTATGTGTAATGAAACACTTTCTAACATTTGTTCAAAATCTATCCTTAACAAGTTTCCAACTATGTCCATAGTTTAGAATGAGTTCATCAATAATAACAGTCTAGATCCACTGTACTAATTCCCTTCATAATTCTAAAAACTTTAGTCATGTCTCCTCTTAATCTTCTTTTGCTTAAAGTGTAAAAGGCTCAGCTCTTTTGATCTTTCTTCATAATTCATCCCCTTTAGCCCTGGAATCAGCCTAGTTGCTCTCCTCTGGACTTTTTCTAGTACTGTTATGTCCTTTTTGTAGCCTGGAGACCAAAACTGCACACAGTACTCCACACGAGGCCTCACCAGTGCATTATAAAGCTTGAGCATATTGTCCTTGGACTTGTACTCCACATATCGTGCTATATACAACCTAACATTCTGTTAGTCTTCTTAATGGCTTCTGAACACTGTCTTGCAGTTGATAGCAGAGTCCACTACGTCTCTTAAATCCTTCTCATAAGGTGTACTTTGAATTTTCACACCTCCTGATGTGTACTCAAGAGAAGTAAGTATGTAAAGGAGTAAGACTGAAAGTTTAAAACCAGATGGGCGAAGAGAAAGCCACCTTTACGGGAATGCGCACAAGAGAGTGAGTGTTGGTGAAAAGACATTCACTTACATGCAACTACAGAGAAAAGGCACTGAAAGTGCACGCAGTTCAAAAGATACTAAAACAAAGAAATATTTGCTATCTTTTGACAGGCACCGTGGCTAATGACTGAATAAAAAAAACACTGACTTTATATTAACGTAGTCTAACCTGGAAATTTATCAATTCATCCTGTTGTTACTGTACACCCAGATTGTTTTATACTGAAGCTAAACTTAACCTCCCTCAGTACACCATCAATTGATCACTATTGTTCTATATTTGCTTTTGCAGCTTAATATAGTTCATTTTGGTTACTGTCTAAAATGTGCCTAGCATTCATGAAAGATGCTCTTGGTGTCTGCATTTACCATTTTGTTTTTTCTCCAATACATATACATAATAATATTCAAGTCAATTTAGATACAGTTCAAATTTAAAACTATAAATTATTCACATTGGATCAGTTTCTTTTTACTTGCAAGTATTGTAATTTTTTTTTTTTTTTTAAACTTCAACTATAATCAGACAAATTACTCATATATACATTATTTAAACAACTTACTCTGGACAGAGCATTGGGGTGCTGGGGACTTCTGTGAAACACTGGCTTTCTTTTCTATGGAGAGAGAGAGAGAGAGAGAGAGAGAGGACAGAGCATTACGAGTCTTAACTTTAAGTTTAATAAGTATAATTCACTATATTTAAGGTTAGCAGAAATGCACTGGAGCAGGTAACAGATTCACTTACTTTTAGACACCTCTACTACTTCTGTCTTTTCCTTTGTGAAGTCCAAATCCTTGCTGAACAACTTGGGATACAGCTTGAATTGCAGTGGATTCACCTCCTCCTGAGAAGATGCCAGCTTGGGAATTTTTTGACTTCCATTTGCAGTTTTTATGCTATCTAATTTAGTCCCAAGTTTGAATTTAATTTCTGGATGAATAAGCTTTCTCTTCCTAATGGGCTGAATAAATTCTCCTTTGTTTCGTTTAACATGTTTACTACTTTTGTGATCATTCTTTACAGCAACAGTTTCATTTGACTTTTGACCACTCGGTTCCAAACTTTTATAATGTTTAGATTTTCTTTTCGATTTGCTTTTTTCATTAAAATGCTTGGAATAATTCTCTTGTGTCAGGTTTGCATTAGTTGTGGCCAATTTATGATGAGAAGAACTTGAAGACAAGTGGTTTGCTTTCTCCTCTTGTCCAGAGTTTTGAGTGTAAACATTTCTAGGGTGGCTTGCATTTATGTGAGAAACATGATGGTACTCGGATGCATTATTTTGTGCATGTTTCTTCAAGTCTTCTGTTCTGGATTTAACAGAATTTTGAATGGAATTTTTAAGGTGGTGTGTGGCTTCACTATGCCCACTCCCCTTCTTTCTTACTTCATGCACTTCAGCACCATGCTGGTTTTTATCACAACCTGAAGCATCATCATTTCTTTCCTTCAATGTTAAATTAATTTCTTTAGGTGGAAGTGTTCGTATTCTAGAAGGCCTGTGATACTTGAATTTAGGACTGTGGTCATGTTCACTTGAAGATTGCTTGCTAGAAAGTCCACAAACATGTTTTCTGGGAGAATCTGAACCATATAACACAAGCTTCACAGAAAGGTTTTTAATTCCTGTGCTAGAGTCAGACTTTTGCTTGGATGTGGGGCTTTTGGAAGGAACCCCTTTAGAAGTGTCATGCTCTTGTGGAAATGTACATTGCAAGGTGACTGAATTTAACTGACCATCTCCATTTTTCTTAGGGTCAAGGCAAAGCCCTTTTTTTAAGGAAGGGTCTTGCTTGTATTTGGCATCTCTTGTATATTCCATTTTGGGGTTCTCTTGTTTAAGGTTATCTTCTTTTCTTATTTTTTTGGATGCCCTTTTACCTTCATCCTGATAATCCACATCTGAAAGACGTGATCTTTTTTGTGGAGGAGGCTGCTCTTTGCTATGAGACATTTCATATTTACTACCAGCGATTTGTTTACAACTTTTCTTAATGTCTACAAGCTTTATTTTTTCATCTCTTTTAATAGTTGATACCACTCGCGATGCATTGGGTAACAATTGTGGCTCTTGTGCTTTTTCCTTATCTCCGTTTCCAACAGAATTAATATCCGGCTTCAATATATTTTCACGTTCAGACTGTGAAATGTTTTCACTTGGGCTTACAACAGGAACACTTTCAATGACTATTCTAGATGACTCATCTTCCATAACAAGTTCTGTGTTGATATAGTGCCCCATCTCTCTCTGTGTGCTTGTTTTGCTACATTGTGAAGAACAGGTAGAATTTGCTGCATTGTTATGTATTCCACGGACCCAACAAGGACCACAGCAAACTGTTTCAATTCTGGTTTCTGAAGCAGCTTTTGAGTTTTCAGTGGCAGACTCTACCTTTTTCAGCAGCTGTTCCTTAGAGCAGATTTCATCCAGCAATTTCTTTGCATCTTCGTGATTCAAAACCTTGACCTGGACTTTAGACAGGGGATCATCATGAATGTCTCCAGTTTTTTCAGGAATAGCTGGTGATCCCTCATCTTTTTCAGTCACCAATGGTGGAGACTCTATAGCAACAAGTTGCATATTTGAACCCCCATCACTCTGATTTATGCTTGGTGAAGACTCTGACATCTTGGTTACACAATTGTAAATTTGTGAACTTACACATGGAGGATATCCAAATTCTTTGTCAATATCATCAACTTGTTCATTTAGATTTAGCCAAGAAGATTTATAATTTATGTCCTCGGCTGCCATTATTTCATCACCAAGTACTTTGCAATGCTTGGCTACTTTGGAAAATTCATCTGGTTTCACCTCAGAAAGCACACCATCACGTATGGTCCGAATTTCAGTAGATGAATCAACATTCCAAAAGCTCCAAAAGACTTTTATCATTGTATTTGCTTTATGAAATTCTGCAGTAAAATCTTCCATATCCCCATTCCAAAACTCATTAATTAAACGGTCAACACAGGACATGGACCCCATGTCTTCAAGGATTGGAAGACTATCCATTAATACAATTAATTCTGGAAGTGTCCAAGTAATACACGGTACAGAAGACAAGTCAAAATCAACAGTTTTAATCTCATCTTCTGAAAGGGTTGTCGTCTCTTTGCAGTCCTCTTGTGTGGTCTGGTTTGGCACTGAACTAGAAACACATAAAGTACCTTCATAGTTTGCTTCCATTGTGATGTTTTTCTCCATGGAAACATCTTGGCAGGTCTGGGTTTCTTCACAAAGATTATCATCTTGTGCTTTGTGGCAGATTACAGGAACAGACTCACTCTCTTGTTCTGTAGATGTGAAATGTGAGATTTCCTTGTCAATGGGGTATTTTATTGCTCCACAATTTAATGCAGTAGGGGTCTCAGAAACATCAGCAATCAAAATGTCCTTTTCAATGTCATCTTTCCGACTAGTACACCGAACAAAAATAACATCACTATCTTGTTCAGCAGATGGGGTGATCACCTCAACAGTTTCATCAATTATTATGCACTCAGAATTAGAATTTTGTCTCAGTGCTTCTACCTCATTTGTCTCCGAGGTTGAAAACTTTTGTAGCTCTAGACTCTCTGGTGAATCTGAAGGCATTTCCACTAAGGAACATACATTTATAATTTTAAATGGAACTTCGTCATTTACATTTGAAAAGACTTCATTTTCTGCTTCAGCTGGTTTTTGCGTTATTGGAGGAACGATGGCGACCTGTGGTTCATTAGCACGTGACAAACCAGGACCTAAGAGTTTGGCAAGTAATCCACGGTTGGAGGTCTTACCATCTACAGAGAGCGACGGTCCAGAACTTGTGATTTTTTTGGACAGGTTATCGGAGTCAACAGTCTCTTCACTTTGACTGCCCTCTTTCTGTAAAACAGGAAGATTTTGTGTAGTTGCAGGCGTTTTTAAAATTATGCCCCCGAGATGTTTAATCACTTCTCTTCTTAACTCTTCCCTCAAAACTACATGATCTGAATACTGTGTTTTTTTTGGACCATGAATGGTTTCCATACTGCATTTTTTAAAAGCATCTTCCACCATCTCCACAGATGCGCCATTATTTGACTCTGCTACTGACTTTGCTGAATGAGATGGTGATGGGACCAAATGTATTGACTGACTGCTTTCGGGGATGGCCCTTTTTAACTGTTTGGACAATTCTGTTTGCTGAACCAGTGAAGCTGTACTGTTGCCAATGTGCTGTGTATGAGTCATACGCTCAGAATCTTGAGATCTAGGCAAAGGAGCAGCAGAATTACTTGTATCTTGAATTGTTTTTTCAACATCTGCTTGTTGTTTGGCAGAACTTAAAAGTACATTGTTCACTTCAGAGAAGGGGGATTTTCCAATTAAAATTACATTCTGAGCAGAAAATCCCTCTCCCTGGGCATCTTTTTTTACTGTAACAAGAAAGGCATGCTCTTGGGCTTTAGAATATGGTGGAGGAGACTTAAGAGGTGTTTCGGTTATTGTGTGCTGGGGAGCATTTAGATGCTGGGACATTTCAGATGAAACTTGCCCTTTTGCCACTGAGACAGAAACACCTTTAGATGGTCTTAAACTGTTGACAGTTGGGTCATTTTCAGTTACTTTATTTTTGTTTTGATTTATCAGATTCATTTGATTAATGTCACTGGCTAGATAAGACAATATCTCATCAAAGGTAGTGCTTGAATTCTGACTGGTTTCACCACTACAGGCATTCTTGTTACTATTTAATAATGCTTTCTGGTGTGAATAAGAAGTCTGCTGCTCCATTATGCTTTGTTTTATAAAAGCTGGTCTTGACGGAAAAGCAGCAGAAAGGCTTGGGGGCATCTTGGAAACAGAATTTTGGGGCATCCGAGTTGTCTGAACAGTAGATGAAATGTTTGGGTATGCTGTAGTAGAATTTTGGGACATCTGGGGATTTGGCTGAATAGAAATGTTTTGGTTTGCTACAGAAGGACGTTGGAGCATTTTGGGGATTGGCTGCAAAGAAGAAATGTTCTGGAGTGTCGCAGAAGGAATCTGAACCTTCTGGGTAGCCTGAACAGTAGATGAAATGCTTGGGTATGCTGCAATAGAATTTTGGGACATCTGGTGATTTGGCTGCATAGAAATGTTTTGGTGTGCTACAGTAGGACTTTGGAGCATTTGCAGAATTGGCTGCAGAGCAGAAATGTTCTGGAGTGCTGTAGAAGAAATCTGAGCCTTTTGTGAATTTGGGTGTATGGAAGAAATGCTCTGATGTGTAGCAGGATTCTGGAGCATCTGGGGAACTGGCTGCATAGAAGAAATGTTCTGACATACTGGAGAAGAATTTTGTGTCATTTGGGAAGTTTTGGAAAGAGTTGAAACACTTTGGCATTTTAAATTTGATACACTTGTTGGCTTTACAAAGTAGCCTTGGTGGTCTTCTACATAGGATAATCCAGAGGTAGAATTTCCCAAGCATTTCCGCAGGGCATCTTCATTATGGTTCCTAACACTTGCATCTGACAACACGAAGGGGATGCAGTTTGTCAAATGGTGCCTCAAATACTCAGGTAAAACAGAGGGGCCGTCTTGTGAAAGTACGCGACTTTGTGCAGTCTGATGGTTATTAATTCCATTGTGGTTATAACTACTAGCATCCTGGGCTGGTAGCAGTTTTCTGCTGTGGTTTGCATCCATAAAGGATGAAGAACTTTGATCAGATCTGCAACTCTGAGACATTTCATTCTCAACTGCACTTATGGGAACATTTCGGCTTATTTGTCCATTTGAGTGCAAATGACCATTGACCATCTTGTTCATGTTTCGTAGCAAATTATGTTTTTGGGAAAATGTGTGTGAAACTGAAACGGGTCTGTTTGATGCATGAATACCTGATGCCATTGAAAAGGCCTGAGATGCATTTATGCTGGAGGAATTATCATTTGAGCTGTAACAATCATTTCTTTCCAGAGATGATGAAAATACTGTAGGATTGTCATTTCTAGAATTTAAATTTGCAGAATAGCGAGCATTGTTTACATTGTACGGAGGTGGTAGATATGCAGAATTCTGAATTGAATGATTAGCATATTGTTCAAGAAAAGCGGAATGTTGGATCTGTGAATTCCCATCTATGAGCACTGGCTTTTTTTTGGTTGCTCCTTTAAGAAAAGACTGTTTGGACTGTATACGATTGTCAGATTGAGAAGGGTTTATATTAATGCACTGTACAGGCAACTGGTGTCTTCCAGGGTTAGAGTTTCTTTTTGTATCGACATACATCAAATGTTGAAAATGCGGAGAAGAGTTAACCTTGAAGAGCAGCATGCTGCTATCCTGTGCAAAATCCTCCTTACTTTGCAAAGTTCCAGACATTTGGCCAGATGACACAGGATGCTGGGAGACAGGTCCACCATTATGTTGATCTATACCACCTGTAGATACTTTATTTGTCCTGTGCAAAGAAGGAGCACCTGCAGAATCAGATGCTTGGTACCATACCATCCCATTTTGCATTTCTGTTCAACTTTTCAGTATAAAAATATGTATTAGTTCTTCCCTTTGCCTTTCAAAGATGATAATCCTATAATAAAAAAAATAGTAAAAATGACACATGCATCAGCCCTGTGCCATCAACTTGAAGATTACACCAGCAAACAATCCACAACAAAACATACCACTGTAATATACAGTTATTTGAGGTTTAAAAAAAAAAATTGCCTAGCTACTAACAATTGACAGTTCTGAAAGGCTGGACAGTGAAATACTTACTGCCAATTTAAGAGATTTCAAATCAGAAAGTGAATGGAAATTGTGAGAAATACAAACTTCTTAAATACTGTATTTTAAAATATGCACTGCATAAGAAATTCTGCACATCCTAACTTCTACAATCCTGAGGCTTCGGCATTATCATGTACCTTTTACAAAGATGAAACATACAAAGCAGACCGAGTAAGGGCTATCCTAAAAAAGAAAATAATTTCATCTTTGAATTAACTGCATGATATTCCAATTTATGAAGGAACCCAAGTGCATATTCAAAAATAACCATTCACTTTCTGAAAAATTGTTATCACAGTAAGCAAGAGTTAATTAATCGGGATCAGATCTCTGGCTTGCTTGCCAAGCAGTAACAAGACATGCACATTCTAAATTTCCCATCTAATCTAAATCTAATCATGTGGTGGCCAAAAAACAGTGAATGCTGTACCATACTTTCAAAAGATCACTGAAGCAAACAAATACTAACACACTTCAATCTCTCAAATCAGCTTTTTGTAGATGTTTTTCACAAAGTCTGACCTAAAGAATGGTGTTGCTGCATACAAGAAAAACTACAGATTTCGTTAATTAGCAAGGCTAGGCTTCACTCACTCAAGTCAACATCTATACACATGCACTTCTGTCAAGACAAGATGCTGCAATGTACTGTGGACTTGTCTAAACTTTGCTCAGAGACATCTTCTTCATCATTTAAAAATAAGTTTTTGTCATTAGAGCTCTTATGTTAAGAAACAAGTTAGCTCCTCTTTCTTTATGCTTCGAATAAATTCTACTGTTAAGAAACGTGATCCTCATGTAAGCTTCTCTCTCTAGTTTTGAGATAAAGGTGTTAAAAACAAATCACTCTGCATATTGCTTAAGGTGCTTATGCAAGCCATTTTACTTTTGCAAAGAGTAACCAAAGGATATAAATTAGACATTCTTCCTAGTTTCGAGCCATTGTGGTTCCTCTCCAAACAGCTTCTGAGCTGAACAAACAAACTGTATCAAACCCAAAATGTGGGTCCAGTTTTTTTAGGCAAGTTCTCTCTTTCAATAACTTTTTATGAACCTATGTAAATAAGAAAACAAATTGCTATTTCAAATATTTTGTGTCTTTGAGAACATGCAATTGTCTCTTAAAAATATAATGATTTTAATTTTAGTTCAGGGCATTGTTCTCACATGTACATTTTAATGAACTTATAAACATAGGTAAGTTAGAATATTTTAATATCCACCATGGCATATTTTTATCTACCAATTAATAGATCACATTGCCTTCAGGAAAAAAAAAAAAGTTAAAACTTTTAATATAATAATCACTCGAACAGAGGAGTACGAGAGGACAGCAAGGTCCCAAAATGTACTACAACACCTTCCGGCCTTCTCTTATTTGCTTATTTGTTTACTGGATTCAACTTTTTTTGACACGTCAATCCAGATATTACAAGAGCTGAAAGGCACATCTCCACTTAATAAAACTAATGGGTCCAGTTTATTAAACAAAAACAAAACACTGAAAGGTTTATTGATGGACGTTAAATGTTTAAATGACAAAGTCTAAAAGAATTATGCTCTCTAAAATCCACCACTGACAAAAATATGTGGTTACAGAGACCAAGACGACTAAACTTGTGCTTTAGAAGCTTGTAAAATATGCTTTGTTCATGTGCTACTACAGAGACAGTAAATGTAAGTTTCCAAATCAGAACGTCCCCCTGAGTAACCAACAAACACAGAGCTCCAAGTCGAACAATTCATATAAAAGAACAGTAAAATAATTCTCTGGTTTGTTACACAATGTTAAACTTTTACCTTAGTCAAATGTACAAAATAATCAAAATGCCATTTTTTTCTGGTCAGACTGCATTTGGAGTGAAGAGATATACATGAAATACATTTAAGTTTGTTCTTTGACTAAAAATATAAAAAAAGTTTAATTGCTTTTTATCCTGACCAAGTAACAAATCAACAGTGATCAACTTGTTTCTCACGGAATAGTCCAAACAGAAAATTGTGAACACAACCTGAAGCAGGAAGATGAAACATCACAACTTGGATAATGATAATGACTTGGCTCCATACCTTCTCTCATAATCTCCTGGGGCCTCAAGTATAAACAATGCGTACGCACAAAAATGTTGCGTAAGCCCGTTTCCAAGCTCAAATCGCGATGTATAAAACCTAAACTTGGCATAAAGCCACACACATTTTCACACTACCTCAAACCCTGGGGTACGCAAGTTCTCTGCTCGGTTTTGCAAACTGGCGGCACCCAGCGTCAAAGCAGTGCTACTATTCCAGTGTGGTTTCCCTTTCTTTTTTAGATCCACATCCCTGACACAGCTTTATAAATACACTGAAATTAACTGCATATTGTTTATTAGTTTAATGCATCCGATTGTAATTAACCTGTAACAATTTAATGGGCCACAGAATGGTCAAACTATTCTAAACACCATAGCTGCTTTAGCGTTGTTACTCTCACTGCACCTTCTTCTTTCAGCTGCTCCCATTAGGGGTTGCCACAGCGGATCATCTTTTTCCATATTACTCTCACTGCACCACTCGGAGTATTTAGATCACTGTATCGGAGTGTGGAATCACAGAACTACTTCAACTGATCGGAAAGAGATTTATCGGTATACAGCATCAAGCACACGCTGCCTCAACCATGCTGCCTATTTGAACTGCTCTCACATGTCAAATGCTTCAGAGCCTTTCCTGTACGGACCTTGCGGTTCAGAAACAGTCTCATCCCAAGAACTATAAACGCACTCAATCAGTCCATCAAGTGCTCCTTGTAGAACGCTTTGTACTTACAAGTACAATTACCTCACTGTAAACTTGCAATACAGTTATAATATTGCACAACCTGAGCCACTTTAGAAAGCGCGTATTTACATATGACAATATTTTTAAGATGAAATGCAGCAAAATATGTTTATTATATTATACAGATAAAACTAACTTCATTTAAATAATCTATATTGTTAATAATTAAAACATGTGAGGACACGGTGTTGCTGCACTAGCAAAGATCTGGTGCTCCGTTCACAGATTGTTCCTGCCTCGCACTGTATTCTTGCTGGGGCTGGCGCGACACTGGAAAGATACAATAATTAAACATGTACTACGAAGATATTTCAATGTTCCTGAAAAGTTTTGAAGAATCTGCGTTCTAAGCTTACAGATGGCTTAATGTCTATTACAGAGCTGACTGTGTGGCGATTGGGTATTTGGAGAAAGAAAAGTGAGGACAGGAATTGGGGGTTAGTATGTTTGAAATACTTTATTGCAGCAGTACTGTCTCTTTCATCGAAGGTCGCACATGGCGCAGCAAGCATCTTGTGTGAGGCAGGAACAATCACTGCACCACGTGTTCCCATGTTTAACTATCATGAAAATGATATCATGTATACATCTCAGTATATTAATCATTCAGAGAGCTGTAATATTATGAATGTAATGGATTCTGTGTCCTGTCGGAGGAAGAGAAAGCCCTTTTAAGAAGCGCATAGTACACATAGAAGATCAAATACAAAACAAAGCATTTAACATGCTACTTTAGTTATGATGGGATTTGAGAAACTAGTAAATTACACGATTTTGAGATGAAGTTTATGATGTTCTACTTTAATGACAAAATAAACTACGTGATTAAAGTGGAAATTTTGAGATTAAAGTTGACATTTCGTGCTTTTTTCCCCACTTGGGTTGTTAATGGCCTTTTAGTACAGTGTGAGGTTGCATGTTATTGCCTATCTTGCCTGCCAGCACAGAGGCCAAGCTACTAGGAATGGAAGAAGACGGCCATGAGCTAATAGGCATTTGCTCAAAAGAGAGAAAAACACAAGCCTTTAAGTAAACCAACTCAAACTCTTATATTGATCAAGATAGCTAGTAAAATGTGTTTTGCCCAATGGCCTAAAGCAGGGGTGTTAGGCTGCAGGTTTTCATTCTAACCATCTTCGTAATAAGTGACCAGTTTTTGCTGTTTACTTCATTTGCCTTAGTTTACAGTAAATTAACATGACTCAGGCCACTTAGTTGTTTCTTGTTCCTTGATTAGCAGCCAAACAATAATGACACACAAAATGAGCCACCACATGACCAGCTAAACTGTGCCCATCACACAATATGTGATATTGAACCCTTAAAAACAAGGCTATTAACCTGAAAGGAAAAGAAGTTAGTTAGGAGTGAAACCTGGTCACAGATTAGGAAAAGTGTTAGAATGAAAACCTGCAGCAACTGCGGCCCTCCAGGCCTGGAGTTCAACATCTGTGGCCTAAAGTATTGATAAGCCTTGATATGTACATTTAAATGCCTGTAGATGTACTAACACGAAACCTTGCTTAGTTTTCTTAAAAGTAAACACTTGTGATAGCTTCTCTTCTATGAGCTTCCATATTCTAGAAAGTTGATTCTGTTCATCTGGACATCGTTTTTTTCCTGATGCTTGGATGAGTGATGAAACGTGACTTCCTCAGTCTCACTTGACTGCAGGTTTTTTTTTTTGTTCTTTATTTCGCCTTATACGATTTCTCATATTAGGAATTTGTTAGTTTTCACATACCCCTTGGGGTCAGAGCACAGGGTCAGCCATTGAACAGCACCCCTGGAGCAATTACAGGTTAAGGGTCTTGCTCAAGGGCCAGCAGAGTAGGATCTCTTTTGGCAGTTTCTCCAACCTTATAAACAGTACCTTGGCACCATTGACTAACAAAGAATGCTTGAAGCAATCCAGGAGAGAGGAAGGACAACCACTGCCCAAGCGAAAACCTTTGGTGATGTCTTATATGTCAGGAGTATCGGAACAGCTGAGATGCATTTTTTCAAAACACCAGGTCAAGGTGGCTTTCAAACCCCAAACGCTAGGGAAAAATTGGTCTACCCCAAGGATCGGGTGCCCTGGCACAGACAGAGTAATATAGTTTATGCAGTTAAGTGCCAAGAGGATTGCTGTGAATCATATATTAGGGAAGCCAAACAACAACTGGCGAAGTGGATGGCACAACACAGAAGAGCTACCTCATCAGGCCAGGACTCTGGAATCTATTTACACCTACAGGATAGTGGTCACTCTTTCAGTGAGGAGGATGTGCACATCCTGGACAGGGAGGAATGCTGGTTTGAGCGAGTAGTCAAGGAGGCCATTTACGTGAAAAAGGAACGACCATCTCTGAACTGAGGAAGGGGCCTAAGGGTACATCTTTCACCATCTTACAATGTGGTGATTGCAGCCATTCCCCAACTCTCTGTGAATTGGTACTCATGGCCAATTTGCATATCATTGATCACACGGCCCATTGTTAAGTCAATGGTGCTAGTTCGGTCATTATGCCAAGGTACTGTTTATAAGGTTGGAGAAACCTGAAGTCAACTGAGGAAGTCACTTGGATGATTGATGAAATGTATCGGAAAAAAATGATGTCCAGATGAACAGAATCAACTTTCTAGAATTTCCTTACCTGGATTATTGAGCATGCATCGATACATGAGCTCCCATAGTTCTTTCCCAAAAAATATCAAAAATCAAATACTATATTAATCAGAAGGTATGACTAGTTAAACAATTATTTCTAATAAAATTAAACATTCATTTTGCTATCTACAGCCTCTACCACCAAGATAAAAATATTCTTTTTTTGTCAAAAAAAGAGGCAATATTATGTCAGTACAGAACTGTTTGTAGACCATGTGCATCACAAGGAGAGTATTTTCTTTCTCTGATTAACTTTTGTAGCACATGGTAAAATAAACAAAGGAAATTTTGTACACAAAAAAAGGACAATTTTTAATCAGTCTGTACTCCACATTACCTTGTGCAAGTGTACTGGTCTAAAATATGAAGTGTAAACATTAACCACAGCATATCAGCAAATTCTCAAAGAAGTGAAAAATAAGCTACACAAACTTGTCAACACATACACATAATAGGTATATACAGTATAAAGCAGTGTTTATCAATGGACACTAAACTGAAAATTTCTTGATTATGAAAACAAAATTAAAGAGTTATAATACAAGTTTGTTGTATTGATTTTATTTGCTACTGTATGAAAATATGTGCTTGCTTTGCATTAAAAAAAAAAAAAAATCTCCAATTTCAGTGACTCCTTGTTGAACATGCATTGCACTTTAACTGCCAGTAAGTGACAAAAATTAAGGGAATCAAATGATATATAAATTTCTCTTGTTTATCCTAGTCGTGTTTGAAACATATTACCTATCCCTATTAACTTTATATGCTAAATGCTAAAAAGTATACAGTACATCTAAGGAAGGAAACAATGACTTAATACCAGCAGTCAAGGCTTTCTTAGTTTAGATAAGCACAATACAGACAAAAAAAAAAAAGCTACAAGCTAGCCTGATGCAGTTTACTCAGTTTAAACAAGCTAATCTAAAAAAAGTGTTTTTTATAGTGTTCAAAGTAGTTTAATTAAAAGCCATGAGACAAGGCTTTCCAAGTATTACCTATTGGAAACAAGAATGCACACACAATTCCTACATTTGCTACAAATGGTGTCAATTATCGAGAGCCCTACATGCTCACCACCAGTATAAAAACACAAGATGAACTTGGATATGCATACACTATGGGCACAAAAATATGGGACACAAATTGGACAAAGGAATGAAATGTGCGTTTATTTACTACATTTGCACAAATCAGCCATTCAAACAGTCCTTCCCAAAGTCAATAGAACAATCTACGTCCAAGAAATTCAAACAATATCAGACTGCTATTTTTTTCCTAATAAATATGTTTTAATTTGTATACTAGTTAAAGCGTTTTAATATGCACATTTTATACAGATTCTTATTTTACTCATGTAAAATAAAAATCTCCATCCACACATATTATCAATACATCTATAGATATCTATCTATAATACTGCTCCAAAGCATACAAAGTATATATTGGAATAAAAACTTCTTAGCAGTAAGCGGTTTAAAAAGGTTAACATTATGGGGCATGTATCCAGATTATGATGTAGAGGTATACACAAGCTTATACTGTATCCCACACCGGCTCGATTACATAATTGACAACTGCGTACTCTACGGTCTTCTACTGCCGCAAGCTGTGGTCTGAGGTTATTGTACACCAAATCAGCATAGATGTTGCATGGCAACAAAGGTTAAAATTCTTCGAATCTGTACCTAAGTTCCTGTTGTTAAAGAAAAGGTGAAAATACGCGTATACTCCCATGTTTAAAGGGACACGCTCGTTCCTTACTTGGCCGTATTTATCAACTAACTGCACCAAATTTACTGATAAAAGAAGTTTTTCTACAAGTGGATGATCCATTTTGTAGCATTCCGTTTTTTATGTTCACTAAATGCGTAACTTTACCACTTTTGTAGTGAATGGTGTTTCTTAAACTGACTAATGACACCTTTATAGCAGTCTATGTTCAAAGTAGTACAAATGTACTACTTTTGTAATGAATTGTGTTTGTGTCTTAAACAGACCGATGAGGCATTTATGCTCGGACATAACATAAGACAGATCGCTATAAGTTAAAACTTATGAATGCTAGGCGAATAAGCAACAAAGGCAAAGGAAACAAAATGATTTAATCAAGACTCACAAGCACACATTATGCGCGCCATAAGGGTGCAAGCGGCTGTATGTGATGCAAAAGTCGGCCTCGGCGAAAGTTAACTTTCAAAATGTCCAAATCCACCTCCGGTTCTTGAACATCACATCAAAGTTTTAAATCTGCAAAATAAATCACTTCAAATTCCACGCATTCCTGTTGGTAAATGCGCAAAATACTTGCAAAGCTTTTGTAACGGCTAACGCTGTTTTTTTTTAGAAAGCGCGGATGTCCTTCCGCGTCTTGATAGCAGTAAATATTCAACAAGAACAGCAGTTTTGTTTACGAACGGGCACACAGTAACCCATGCGCCCTGTAAGCTCGCAAGCGATTTGGATCACGCTCGCAACATCATCAAGGCATGAACGCTTATCTCACACTGGCGAAACTTTTTTTTTATCCGCTGTGCATCTGAATTCCACGAAAAACTTTACTGCACTCCTTTTAAACAATCAGAAACTTACCATAATTCCAGTATACTGCGTACGCGTAGCAATGAATTCTGAAAGATATAAATTCTGCTCTGCCAGAAGACTACAGTTCCGTACCTATTCGTGCAATCAATAAACCCCGACTGAACCCATGCCTCTTCATATCTTCTTAATCAGTTTTCAAGTGTGCTTCAACGGGGCGTGGTAATGACGTAATTCCGCGAAGTGGGCGGGTTTCTGGAATGACGCCAAAAGAATGGCCACCAGAGAAAAGAAAGCACTTAAAAAGGTAGCACCTCCAAGCTCCTCCCAAGAAAAGGAGAATGTGCGTCTGTTAACTACGGGGGGTGTCATTTAACACAAAGGAAATACTGCATCGTTTATACTCTGAGGGGCTCTTACCCGGAAGGCCACTTTTGTTTAAAAGGTAAAAATAAAGGATATTTGCGTGTATACCAAATTGTGTGAAAGTATAATAACTATTCGTGCTTATCGTTTAGATATATGCAAGTAAGCCTACCAAACCTACTTTATTCTTCAAACTTTTACTGAAGATTCTTCTTTTTATATACATATCTATGTAATTATATATACATATATAAGCTCTTAAGTAGTCATATTTATTAAAAAAAACAAAACTATATGAAACATAATAAAATATAGTATTTACAAAATTTAATTAATTCACATAATATTGATAAGGAAACACAACTCAGAGGTACTTGAGTTTTTAAAGTTCCATAACAAACGGTGCCCTAACTCCAAAACAATAAAAAAAAGCTTTCCCTACAAATCAGTTTATCTCCTGTCACTCACGTCCTTTTTTCTCTATACTGCAAACACTTCTGACTCACTACTCAAAATTTTTCTGCCACACCTTCCTTTTTCTCTTCACCCAGTTCCATCAGCTTACAGCTTTCATTCCATGCTTTCTGCTCACAAACAGTGCATCACACGGTGCCGGCACATCACAATTTATTAACAAAACATAATACAACAGAATTTATAAACAAAATTACAATACAGAAGAACATTAACATTAATACTGAATGATAACATTACTATCAGTGGTTTCCATTTTCAACATGTTTTTCAATTTTGTCAGCATCACGCTTTATATCATTCACTGTTGTTCTTTCTACTCCGTTAATTGAATCAATTTCACCATTTCATGAATGTTTAATAATTTCAATTTTTTGTGACAATTCCAACACCACATACTTACATTTATCGGCCATAACAATATCCATCCATCCATCCATTTTCCAACCCGCTGAATCTGAACACAGGGTCACGGGGGTCTGCTGGAGCCAATCCCAGCCAACACAGGGCACAAGGCAGGGAACCAATCCTGGGCAGGGTGCCAACCCACCGCAGGACACACACAAACACACCCACACACACACCAAGCACACACTAGGGCCAATTTAGAATCGCCAATCCACCTAACCTGCATGTCTTTGGACTGTGGGAGGAAACCGGAGCGCCCGGAGGAAACCCACGCAGACACGGGGAGAACATGCAAACTCCACGCAGGGAGGACCCGGGAATCGAACCCAGGTCCCCAGATTGCCCAACTGCGAGGCAGCAGCGCTACCTACTGCACCACCGTGCCGCCGCCATAACAATATATAGTAGATTAATTATAACAAAAGAGAAAAAAGCTGCGAAACACTATTAAAACTGAAGGTACATCACTGACACTGTGATTTCAAGATGCGGCAAGTCACGTGCTGCTGAGGAAGTTAGTGGAGACTTGACAGTTAATCGAGTGACAGATAATCAAGGTTTTACTGTACCCATCGGTCATCTTAGAGAAAGGCAAACCTCCAAAAAGGGAGAAAGTGTAAAGTACACAAAGAATGGGGATGAAACCTCTGGTTATGATTGATAGACAGTTTATCTGTCTAACGATCTGTCTATTTGTCCCCAAGGGAAATTTAAACTTTACAGATGGTCAAAAAAAAAAAGAAAAAAGTCTATACTTAACAAAACATATAAAAAAAATAATAAAACAACCCCTCCCCACAAACCACACATAAGAACTTATGGCTTGAATAAGAGAGCTGCTGCTACTCTCAATCATAGACTTGTAGGTGGGCATAAGATTTGGTCAGACCTGCTTGTTG
>NC_041394.2:316313095-316415595 GCF_900747795.2 Erpetoichthys calabaricus | reverse complement strand
GCCACCTGGCAATGTGGCTAGACACCATAGCAGTAAGAGTTGCTATCCATTCAATTTGGTATAATTTCTCATACTATTTTTTTCTTTTCTTCTGCTTTAGGCACATTAGGAACCTTTAAGTTATAGAATGTTAATCTATAATCCTGTAACCACAGTTGAAAAGTAACTATCTGATACTATGATTTGTGAGCCGATTTATCTTTAACATACATACATTTTTCTAGCTGAAGCCAAGACAGTTCTTTTAGACAGGGAACTTCTCTGTGATTAAAGCCGATGTACTGTTTGCAGATAATGAAAGAACATGCTATATTGGGGCCTTAGAGAGCCTAATCTATACATGTAAATAGTTCACTGAATGCACTTAATTGGAAGTAATTAATAATGAGTATTAGTGGAAAGAAAGCATATACAGTGGTCCCAATTATTATGCAAGTGACATATCAATAGGATTTCAGTAAAATACACATTTAATTTTTAATTTGTCAATAAAAGTGTTTGCTTGTTTTGATTTCTCTTATCTTTTTAGATAACTGGTATCAAGCTCTGAAAAGATTTGTTATTTAGTTTGCTGGGTAATCTTCATCGATGGGATACAGGCTCAAAGAGGTTTTCTCACATTATTAACTAAGTCACAGTTCTTGTGCAATATAGGAAGGAAGATCTTTCTGAAAATGAAAAGCGTGAAATAGTGCAAAGTCTTGTAAAAGGCACGAAAACAACTGACATTTTGCAAACTTCAGCAACAGCATTACACTATGGAAGAGCTACAATCAAAACACTGTTGAGCGGTAAACAGGTATTTGAAGCTGCTAGTGTCTCTGGAGTTCCAAGAACCACTCAATGGAGAATCCTACAGATGCTTCCAGTTGTGCATAAAGCTGTATTTTAGCCACCCCTAACCAAAGCTCACAAAGAGAACCGTTTGGAGTGGGTTAAGAAATACATGAAGACTAACTTTCAAACAGTTTTATTCACAGATGAATGCAATGCTAAACTGTATGGAGTTCTGGATGGTTGGTAATTGGTAATTGTTTCAACAAGACTGGGATGTCAGCAAGGAGGTGGCAAAGAGTGATGATTTGGGCTGGAATATTGAGAAGTGACATGATAGTTCCCTTTTGGGTACCTGAGGGTATCAAAATGACCTCCACAAAACAAAGTTCCTAACAGGCAATTTCCTGTTATGATATACAAAGAATCATGCCTTCAGGAATACATGCAGGACCGTGAACCATTGCATGCTGCACATAACACCATTGACTCCTTGGTTGTTATGGGTATAAAGGGAGTAAAATACTCATGGTGTGACCACCATTATCCCCTGACCTCAACCCTATTGAGAACCTGTCCAGCATCCTTAAAAAGAAAAGGCAATGAGGATGGGAATAAATATTCCTTGAAGCAGCAGCACTGGGAGGTAATAATGGCATCATCAAATGAAATATAGGTAGAAACCATACATGAACCTCCAAGTTCAGTGGATGAGAGTGTTGCAGAATTTGCTGAATAATGATCTGTTCATGCATCAAATTAAACAGATTTTGGTTCATTATGATCTGTTAAATGTTTTCAAATTGCATTTTGGCATAATAGTTTGGAGAATGTACAGTATTTGGTGTTCTTTTAAAAATATTAAAATCAGCTGTTGTTATTATCAGTCATTTTTCTTATAATAACACCCACATTATAATATAACTGTACTAAAAAAAAAAAAAGAAATCCTTAATAGAACTGACTGCTTAGGAAAAACATGTGCATAACAATTTGGAACACAGTCAGAGCTCTCAGGCTGCCCCAGAGTCCACCTACTCTGCCACCAAAAGATGGAACTGCAGTTGTCAAATAACGTCCATTGAAAAAGTTAAAGACAACTGGTACAGTGCAACTGTATTTGCATTTTAAAGCAAGTTAAATAGTATTAATTTGTACAATATTTCTCCTGTCTTTATAGGTTCAAAGTATGAGCCAAATTTCTAGAAGAGCACAATCCCAGGGAGCATGTTCACGCTGCACGCAAATGCATGAATAAATGTTTAAGCTTGTTCTCCTGCTTGTTTTGGGGCTTTATCTTGCTGCCTCGGATTATCAGTATAAGAGACGAGAGGATATATTTAGCCACAATACCAGTCAACAGTGACCACTAGTGGAGCAGCAGCATATTTATGACAAGCTAGTGAGTATAAACATACAAGGGGAATCCATATTACTAACCGAGAATGCTAAACCGGATGATGGACGCAGGCACATCCGGCAATGGGCCGTAGCTGCAAAAAGACGTACTGCGCAGGCGCAAAAAGAGTCTGCGAGAGTCGGCTGAGGAGCCGAGAAAGACGGACAAAAGAGGGCGAGAGAGGCGGACAAGACCACAGAAAAAAGGAGTGAGCACAGGAAAAATGGAGAAATGAGGCGCAAAGAGCAACGAAAAAAGGAAAAGGCACATAAAAAAGTATTCAAACACAAGCAAAGCACGAAACACATTGCACACGAAACTAGACATAAAAAAAAAAAAAAAAAAAAAAGAGGCTCGCGCACAACAGCAAGGCACCGATTTCCCCCCCCCCCCCCCCCCCCCCCCCCACAGGCACCGGACGGGACACACACAAAGAGGGGGATTCAAACAAGACACAGGAACACAAAAAGAAAGAAGACGCTCGCGCAACAACAATCCTCACACACCCCCCCCCCCCCCACACACACACACATCCATAAGAAGTGACACCCAAAGCCACATATTCTAAAGTGAACGTCAACACCTTCACACTAGACAGCATAGGTGTCAGCATTGGTGGATCTCCTTACAATAAGGCACTATTAACCGTTCAACTGCAGAAAAGGCTCCATATTAACAGTGAGTGCAATACTCCTTATTACTTATCCATATTTCTAAAAGAAAAAATGTCTTGACTCCAAAAACGCAAAGCTCAACTAAAGCTTCTAACTAACGATGTACCTAAAAGTAAAAACTTTATGAACTGCATTAGATCCTACAATAGTTAATTTGCTTTTCCATATACCGGAGTAAATATCAGGCCACCAAAAGGCAATGGCCCATACTGCTTTCGCATATGTGCACAAATACTGCATCGCATTGGAACAGTGCACCCTGAAACAAATCAACAACGCAAATATGCACAAATCTACATCCTAGATCCACATGACGCAATCTATCAATCAAAGTGCTGCATCGCAACAGGCATGAAAACGAAACACCTCCCGTCTCAGACATACGTTAATGGCAGCGAAGGCTACAACGGGCTTCTCACACAGCACAGGCAAATCGATTACAGCTCCGAAACAACACGTCCCAAATACTACACATGCAACAACGCGCCTCTCAAACGGCACAAGCAAAACATACACCAGGAAAATTCATTCGGATTAATGAATGTCATTTGCAATCATTGTCATTCAGTTCACTTCCCTGAAGAAACAACTGGCAATACAAGTAATACATTTACACGTTGTTGTCAAAAGGGTCAAATTAGACTGCCTTCTTTACATTCATATACTGAATATCTACAGAAGCTTCTAACTGACGATGTACCTGAAAGTGAAATCTTTATCAACTGCATTAGATCCTACAAATCGGTATCCACTATGAACATTAACGGTGGCACTGTACGTGACATCCGTCTTGAAAAAATGTTGTTTATTGATGAATGTTCAATGACATGAAGTCACTTACTCAACACCATTCATAAACTTCTACAAACGTTTATGAATAATAATATTCGATTTGGAGGAAAGGTACTTTTATGAGGAGGAGATTTTAGACAGTGATTAGCTATTCTTCCAGATGCCATGCACTCAGCTATTGTTCAGTGCACCTTAAAATACGCAGACAATTGGCATTGCTTTCAAAAGATACAGTTAGTAAAAAAGATACGATGTCCAGAACCAGATCATAACAATTGCTTATTACAACTGAGAGATGGTGCACTCACCAATACAGATGGACTTCAGCCACATATTATTACAATTCCTCAAGCCTTTATCTGCGACGACTTAGTTACAGAGACATTTGGAACAGCAATCTCATTAGACCAAATGCCCCTTTTAACACAACGCACTATATTATGTCCAAAAAATATTAATGTGGAAAACATTAATACTCAAGTCATTCCATTACTTCCTGGAGAGACACAACTCTTTCTAAGCTCTGACAAACTTGACTCTGATCACAACAATAACCATCTTAAATGACCTTACAAGTTCTGAGCTGGAATTACCTTTTACACTTAAACGGCGTGTACAAAGACATTTTCAAATAAACCTTTACACTGTGCCACACACTTTATTGTTTGCTTTCTATTTGCATCATCTACACCGTCACACTATTCTATATCTCATTCATACATCACGCTCTTTGTCATTCCCAACACCAGGGGTTGGCGAGCGAAGCGAGCAGGGGGCGGAGCCCCCTAGTAAGTAGAGATTTGAGACACTCTGTTCAGGTGTACTGCAGAAATAGTCTGAAAGTCAGAATAGTGTTACTCAAGAACACTTCCACTATAAATCACTGCTTAATACAAGACACTCCCAGTTTTGGTTGAGGCTTTCCAGAACCATGTTATACATAAGGAAGGTTCAGAATGAGAAGGGATTAAAGATAAGTGTACATCCATCCATCCATTTTCCAACCCACTGAATCCGAACACATGTACACGGGGGTCTGCTGGAGCCAATCCCAGCCAACACAGGGCACAAGGCAGGAACCAATCCCAGGCAGGGTGCCAACCCACTGCAGGACACACACAAACACACCAAGCACACACTAGGGCCAATTTTAGAATCGCCAATCCTCCTAACCTGCATGTCTTTGGACTGTGGGAAGAAACCAGAGCGCCCGGAGGAAACCCACGCGGAGAACATGCAAACTCCATGTAGGGAGGACCTGGGAAGCAAACCCGGGTCTCCTAACTGTGAGGCAGCGGCGCTACCCACTGCGCCACCGTGCTGCCCGATAGTGTACATGACTTTCTTTATTATTCATGCTTTAAATCTGTGTTAAATTTTATCATTTGAATGGGACTTCTTAATAAGATACATTTGTTTCCTAATAAATCAAAGGGTCTTCTTAATACAATAAGAAAAAAACTATCAAGTATTATGGTTGAAAGGGGAGTGTAGTTGGTTATTAACTTAGAGAAAAGGCCTTTTCACACATGAAGCCTGCTCCAAAAACTTAAAGTTAAATTCCAAGATCAAAACTGTGAAAATCTTTATTTCTCTAATAATACAAATGGCAAAGTGAGTAGGATTTTAAGTTTGTTTTTTAGCCAGGGCATTGTGAAAAAAGAAAAGTGAGACCATAGAATGCTTTGGTTATATTCATGTTTATTTTTTCCTTCTTTTTAAATATTGTTAAGCATGATTCATGTTCTCTTCTAGCACAGTCTTGTTTTCATTCTGGATGCTTAAGGGATCTTAAGGCAGCCATGCTGGAGACTGGTTGCTAGTTTAGAAATTGGTATCATTTTTGAATTGTTTAAGACATTTCCCATGATTTTCTACTGTTACTCTGGTTTCTGCTTATTGGTTGTCTGGAAGTTGATATACAAAGATAACCAAAAGCGCATGAAGCGTGATGGTGTAAAAGTTGTGTTGTGCACTTCCTCCTTATGCAAGTTTTGTGGATACAAATAAAACCTCTTGCCAGTGTGTGCTGCTCACTTTCTTCTTCTTGTTAAAGAACCATTTTGCTACAATTTCTTGACTACAATTGTGGTTACTGTTAGGTCTTTGTTAAAGGGTAATATTGGTAATATAGACTTTTGGCTCGTTTTTGTGACGATGTTTCACCTTCTGGATGTTTCAATCTAATATTCTGCCTCCTTTTACTATGGCATAACAGCTAGGGAAGCACGAGTGTAGCAGCGAGCGGAAGCACCGAGCATAGCAGCCAGCGGAAGCACAGAGCAGCGGCGTCTCCCACAGGCACGTAGCCCTTCGCAAACACCCGAGCAAGTTCATCTGAAGTAAAGCCGGCAGCTGACCAGTAGAAATAGCCGGCAGTGAGAAACTAAAGTCGATTGCTCAGCGGGTGGTGGAAACTTAAAGCCGACGGTCTCTGAAGCAGAAAGCACTTAAGTATAACTACAGAAAACAGAGAAGATGACATCAACACTAAACGTAAGTTCTATCTGCTCTCTGCCCGTTGAGGGCACGTTTATATGTTGTGTGTCCTGCAGCATGTACAGTTCAGGTTTTCTGGCCGACAGTGTAGACAGCTTCACCTGCCAAAAGCATTTAGTTAATTTAGAGTTGGTCGGCAAAATATGCGAATTGGAGGACCGCGTTAGGAATCTGATAGCGAATAGGCAAACCGAAAATTGGATCGACTCGTTGGATCGACTCGGTTTGTTTAGACAATTCGGCTACTTCTGATTCGGCTTCAGTCTCTCCTGGTCCCACTGTAGTCAGTGCGCGTCCGAAGTCAGCAGCACCAATTCAGCCACAGGCCGAGTGGGTAACAGTAAGATGGGGGGCTAAGAATCCAAAATGTAGTCCTCTGGCACCCAGGTCACCAATTCGGATCCAGAACAGATTCTTTGCACTCCGCAGTGCGCCTGTGGAAACTGAGAATAAGAAAGTGCTCATAATTGGCGATTCCATAGTGCGGAATGTTAGAATTCCAAACTGTGTTAAACCAGCAGTTAATGTTAAGTGCCTCGCAGGGGCCAAGATTTCTGGCATAGAGGCCGCATTGGACCGTGTCGCAGACGATGAAGTATCTACCTTATTGCTGCATGTCGGCACTAATGATATTTATTCACAGCAATGTGAGATATTAAAGAGGAACTTCATCTCTCTATGCATCAAAGCCAAAAGAAAATGTCGGAATTTAGTTGTATCTGGCCCCTTACCAAGATTATGTAGAGGGGATGTGATTTATAGCAGATTGCATTCCCTTCACTGCTGGCTAGAAACCTGGTGTGCAAACAAAAGCATAGCATTTGTGAACAATTGGGATGATTTTTGGGAAAGGCCTGGATTTTTCAGAAGAGATGGTCTTCATCCTAACTGGAGGGGATCTTATGTATTATCCCAAAATATGGCAGCAAAACTGCCTGGTTGACTGTTTAGAGCACCATCCAGGCCGCAGTCATGTGATCTTAAATCACAGGCAGTTGTTTATCCCACCTGTTACTTTCCTGAAGCTGTTACCCATAATCATGGGGCATCCAGTAAATTTAGTCTTGATACAAACCTTAAATTAATTGATAACCAAAAAATAAGGTGTATAATTAGACCAAGGAATAAAACCAGACCCTCCACCAGGGGCATCTGTAATAGAAATTTACTTCAAATTAAAACAAAAAATATACCAGCAGTTCAGAAAGAACCATGCCGTTTTAAATGCTGCTTATTGAACATTCGCTCTCTTGGCACTAAAGCTGTTTTGGTAAATGATATTATATTAAGTACAAAATCTGATCTGTGTCTTCTCACTGAAACCTGGCTTAGTAAATGTGACACTGTTCCCCTAGCTGAGGCGTCACCAGATGGCTATTCGTTCCTTCATAAGTCTAGAGATTTTGGTTGAGGAGGAGGCCTTGGAATAATTCATTGTAACAAAATGCAAATCACTTCTAAAAATTTAGGCAACTTGACATCCTTTGAGGCATTCATTTAAAATATTAAAACAGATTCCAACACAATTATAATGCTAGTCTACAGACCACCAGGGCCGTATTCATTGTTCATGACTGAATTTAGCAACCTTCTATCTGTTTTGGCTATAAATTATGATCACGTAGTACTGATGGGGGATTTTAATGTACACATTGATGTGGAAACTGACACTTTTAGAAAATGTTTTACTTATTTGTTAAATTCAGTAGGATTTTGTCAGATTGTCAAAGGTCCAACTCATAATCATAACCACACATTAGGTTTAATTATAACTTACAATGTTGAAATTCAAAATTTAAATATCACTAAATTAAATGAAGTTATTTCCGATCACTACTTAATTACATTTGATTTAGTCCTGCTCTTGTCAACACACTCCCAGATTAAAACAAAGACAGTGCGACATCTAGATTGTAATTCTGCTTCAAAATTTATAGATACTTTGAGTAAGTCAAGTGTAATTGTGGAAAACAATTTAGATCAGCTAACATCACATTATAATGTGACCTTGAGAGATGCTCTGGACACAGTGGCTCCCCTTAAAACAAAAGTGATCAAAGCACATGGAAACTCTCCCTGGTTTAATGAAAACACTCGAGCTCTTAAATTAGAGTGTCGAAAACTGGAGCGCAGATGGAGAACAACAAAACTACATGTCTTTCAAATTGCATGGACAGAGAGTGTTAATAAATATAAAAAAGCCCTCTTTAAAGCTCACTCAGAATACTATTCTACATTAATAGATAACAATATTAAAAATCCTCGGATACTGTTTAGAACAGTGGCTCAATTAACAAATGGAAATTCAGATCAACAGTGCAAAATACCAACAGATATTAGCAGTACAGACTTTATGAACTTCTTCAATGAGAAAATTAAAAATATAAGATTCCAGATCTCTGCATCACACTACAAACCAAATACTAGCTTAGCAGACTCTGTCTCACATTGCATTCAGCACTTTAGTAATTTTAATCCTGTAACTGAGCAGGAAGTCTTAACTTGAACTTAAAATGAAGCCCACTACTTGTTCCCTAGATCCAGTGCCAACAAAACTAGTAAAAAGTGCAATGGATGTTCTTGCAGTGCCTATTCTAAACATTATCAGTAGTTCATTATTGCATGGCACAGTACCTGATACACTAAAAGTGTCAGTCATTAAACCATTACTTAAAAAGTCAGACCTAGACCCACACATACTAAATAATTATAGGCCTATTTCAAATCTACCGTTTCTCTCTAAAATACTAGAAAAAGTAGTCGCCAGTCAGCTTCAGTCACACGCATTACAATTTATTTGAGAAATTCCAGTCTGGTTTTCGCACTGGTCATAGTACAGAAACGGCACTAACGCGGGTTGTAAATGACATTCTGATATCCTCTGATGAAGGAAACTCCACTGTAATTATGTTGTTGGACTTTTAAGTGCAGCATATGACACCATCGACCACTCTATTTTACTACATAGGCTAGAAAATGATGTTGGGCTTACAGGCACCGTGCTCGCTTGGTTTAGTTCTTATTTATCAAATCGATTCCAATATGTACAGAAATGTGCTGACAGTACTCCATCATTATACACAGAAGTTCAATATGGTGTCCCGAAGGGCTCAGTACTGGGACCTTTACTGTTTTCACTTTACATGCTTCCACTGGGATCTATCATTAGGAAACATAATGTTAATTTTCACTCGTATGCAGATGACACCCAGTTATACCTTTCATTTAAATCAGATGAAGTTTCCCCGATGTTGTCTTTAATTAGTTGTGTTAGCGAATTAAAGGAGTGGATGTATGAGAACTACTTGTCTTTAAATACAGATAAAACAGAGATGTTAATTGTTGGAGGGAATGACGCTGATCATAACAATATTTTGTCATCATTTAACTCAGTTGGAATCCCAATTAATTTTACTGAATCAGCCCGCAATCTAGGAGTTATCTTTGACTCTAGCATGTCATTTAAAGCGCATAAATATTACAAAGTTGTCCAAAACATGCTTCTTCCATCTTAAAAATGTTAGGAAATTCTAAATAAACAGGATTCTGAGAAATTAATTCATGCATTTATCTCTAGTAGGATTGACTACTGCAATGCGGTGTTCACTGGATGTTCAAACTGTTCTCTATACAGCCTCCAGTTAATACAAAATGCGGCTGCAAGAATTATTACAAGAACAAGAAAATATGAACACATAACTCCAGTTCTTAAATCCTTAAACTGGCTCCCGGTTAAGTTTAGGGCCGAGGTCTGGCTTACTTGTCTGAACTTATCATGACTTACAAACCAGAGCGCAAACTGAGATCTCAAGATGCTGGTCTGCTTATGGTTCCAAGGATTAATAAAATAACAATGGGAGGTTGAGCTTTTAGTTGCAGGGCCCCTAAACTGTGGAATGGTCTGCCTGCTACTATAAGAGATGCCCCTTCGGTCTCAGCTTTTAAATCCCGGCTGAAGACTCACTACTTCAGTTTAGCATATCCTGACTAGAGCTGCTGATTAACTGTACATACTGCATCTTTGTTGTTAGTCATTAGCACTAAAACATAAGTAACCTCATAGTTAGAATTGGATACTAACCCTCACCTATTCTGTTTCTCTTCTCGGTACTCAAATGTGGCACTTGGTGCCACGGCCCACCTGCAAAGTTGTTTTGCCTGCCTAAGGTAAAGTCATCCCTGATGGAGGATCGCAGGAATCGTGAGAAAGAGGGGTCCTTTCATCGGATTGGCTGGCCCAACACTGTTTCAGCCATGGAATGGCCAAATGGGGGAGGCAGCTTGATGGATGAGGTCTCCAGGAGTCTAAAATTATCCAAATCTTATTATGTGATATCATCTACTGTTAAATTCTGCTCCGTACTTCTAAAAATTTTTTATTGAGGATTTGTTCTGTTCTGTGTATTGTATTGTATTGACCCCCTTCTTTTGACACCCACTGCATGCCCAACCTACCTGGAAAGGGGTCTCTCTTTGAACTGCCTTTCCCAAGGTTTCTTCCATTTTTCCCTACTAGGTTTTTTTGGGAGTTTTTCCTTGTCTTCTTAGAGAGTCAAGGCTGGGGGGCTGTCAAGAGGCAGGGCCTGTTAAAGCCCATTGCGGCACTTCCTGTGTGATTTTGGGCTATACAAAAATAAACTGTATTGTATTGTAATGCTCCACTGTTGGGAAGCGGATCCCAGCGATTTTAAGTCAGTGATATTTTAAATGTTGGTGCCACATGTTTCTAATAATCCAAGATTTGATTCACAAAACAAAATAAACACTGTCATTTCATAGTATTATTTTCGTGTACCCTTTCTGGCTTTCTAGTTGACAAGATGGTGCAAATCATGGCAGCCACAGTTGTTTGGTCGCTGCTTATGTGTCTGTTATTTTTGTCTGTTAACTCTGCCTTTAGTAACAAAATGAGGATTACTTACACACAAGATCAACTCCTATCTATTAGGATCGGACTTCATTCATCCTCAACCGATCAAGGACATTTACATACAGATTTACTACTTATGAACCCTCCAACTGCAAACTCTGACTCCTTGCCATGCAACTCACAACTGAAGAGGAGAAGGGGGAAGTGTGCAGGGTCTCTTGTGTGGTTCAGGAGCTTCGTGTTTCAAGCACATCGTCCCAGTGTAGTTTTATCTAATGTCAGACCACTGAGGAACAAGAAAGACAAACTTAATCTTCTTTTCACAACAAGTAAGGATTATTTTCTCTCTTCAACAGTTACTTTGTGGAGAAATGGCTTAAAGCATCAGTTCCCAACTTCACATTAGAACTGGCAGGGTTTCTGCCTTACAGAGCAAAACAGGGATGCTGATCGTTATTAACAAGTCAAAAGACAGTGGAATCTGATTCTATGTTAATAACAATTTGGGTAGTGATGTTTCCATATAATAAAAGCACTGCTCTGGCAATCTGGAACTATTTGTTATTAACTGTAAGTAATTCTATTCAGCTAGAGAACAATTCTCAAAGTTTACAGGAAGAGCTCATAAAAATGATGATAAGGACAGGCCAGGAATTGGCTAAACAATGCAGATATGCTAAATGGAAACACAGAAATAAATTGGAGGTTCAGTGTTCAACAAACAATAGCTCCTCTGTATGGACAAGCCTTTAGTCTGTTACAAATTACAAAAATACATCTCCCTGTGCTTATGCAGATTCATCCCTCCCTGATAAACGTAATGAGTTTTATGGCAGATTTGAACAAACACAGTCTCTACAGTCCCTTCCGTAAGCCTTACCCCTCTTCTTTTTATTTCAAGGAATGCAATGTCCGAAAGCTGTTTGCAACACAGAACTGCAAAACGTCAGCCAGTCCAGATTCTGTCTCACCTGCAACCATCAAAACACTGTGCTAGGCAGCTTACTCCTCTCTTCACAAACATCTTTAACCAGTCTTTTGCACAGTGTACTGTACCAGATTGCTTTAAATCTTCTGTTGTTGTTCCTGTTTCCAAAAGTGATAAAATAAGCTGCCTTAATGATTAGAGGCCTATTACTCTTACATCATTTCTAATGAAAATATTTGAACAGCTTGTTCTAACCCATCTTCACTCTGTTACTGCTATTGATCTTGACCCTCTTCAGTTTGCATATCGAGCAAATAGATCTGTGGAAGATACCATTAACATGGGCCTTAACTTTGAGCTGGACCATCTGGACTGTAAAGGAACTTATGGACTGTAAAGGAACTTATGGCAGAATACTGTTTGTAGACTTCAGTTCAGCATTTAACACCATTGTCCTGAACTGCTGTTAACTAAACTTCTACAGACTGAACTGAATCCCTGAATCCTTCTATCTGTAAATGGATTTCTGACAAACTGGAAACAATGCGTTCATGGGGGCTCCCACCACTCAGACTGTCTCCATATTAGCACAGGTACCCCTTACGGCTGTGTACTTTGCCCCCCTACTTTATTCCATGTACACCATGACTGTAGGTCCACTGATCCTTCAGTAAAACTCACTTAAGTTCACTGATGACACCACTATTATTGGACTAATTACTAATGGTAATGAAAACCTTACAGAAAGGATGTGTCTCGTCTTTTGTTTTGGTGTGTTACCAAATAACCTGGTCCTTACTACCACCAAGACAGTGGAAATAGTCATTGACTTTTGCAAACAGTAGTTAGGACCTCTCCCACTAGAAATTAATGATTCTGCAGTCAACAAGGAATCCTTATACATTTTTGGGCACAACTATCACAAACACTCTCAGCTGGGTCATTAACACCACTTTCATCACTAAGAAGGCTCAGCAGCAGTTGAACTTTTTACGCCAACTCAAGAAAATAAATATTTCCCAGCCAATCCTAGCACTATTTTATACAGCCATAACTGAAAATGTAATCACGTTCTCCATTGTTGTCGGGTTGGGTTCAGCAACAGCACAATCCAAAAACAAATTACAGCGTGTTGTAAGGTCTGCTGAAAAAATAATTTGGCTGTGCTCATCCATCCGTTGCAAACCTGTACACATCTCGTGTCATTAACCATGTCAAAATTATCATCACGGACTCCTCTCACCCAGCTCATCACTTGAACTCCCCTCTGGTAAATGCTTCAGGTCAATTAAAACTAAAACTAACAGACATCTAAGCAGTTTCTTTCCCAGAGGTATAACCCTCTCAAACCAGTAATTTAGTTGGTCTTCTTTGCATATTCATGTGTTCTGTCATATACTGTATAAAGGTATGTGTACAATAAATGTACGTGTTTGTGTGTTCACACTTTCACTTGTACATTATTATTTGTACATCTCCTTTTTAACTGCAGTATTCTGCAACTTTCTATAAAGTTTTTTCTTCTGTTTTCATTTTTTTAAATTATGCTATTTATGTGATTCATATGTGACATTGTGTTATGTTCTAAGCAGCTTCAAATCTACCAAGTCAAAATCTTGTATATTAAGTACTGGTGAATAAAAGTTAGTCACTCAGTCATTCTCCAGGCCGCTATATACCTGGAGCCAATCCCAGCCAACACAGGGCGCAAGGCAGGAATAAATCCCTGGGCAGGGCGCCAGCCCACCACAGGCAAATACAAGTGATTCCTGATTATAACTTACTACTTTTTTCTTTAACTACAACTCATGCTACATGTCCCAAGCTTAGTTTATTTAATGATAGTAATCCCGGTTACAAACCCTGTGTGAATTCTGGCATCTCTGGGCCATCTTCTGATTTCATTCTCGCTCAAAACTGCTGTCACCTTGCACAAGAAAAAGTCATATTCCTGGATGGCCCCTGTCCGGAAGCTATAAAGTTCACATCTCCTGTAATGTGGTTGAGCATGGCCATGGCACCCACTTCAGACGGCACTAGATGCTTTGAAGCTGTCAGACATTGTGCTTACAACATACAAGTCCGATTTAGCTGCTACTGTTAGATTGACAAAATGCAGCAGAAGTAAACAAGATGTATTCTGTTACACAAAAGAGAGAAACATGTATGAGGATATACAGTGCCATTTGAAAATGGAAATGTGTCCTGACAGCATGCCTTACATACAATAGGATAAGCAAATAAGCATTGAATGCAACAACAGTTTTTTCAACATGTATTTCCAATGAGGCTCTTCACCTATTCATATTTAAAGACAACCACTTTAGAAGAATGGGTCAAAATCACACCTGAGCACTGTATGCGATTGGTTTCTTACAGGAAGCGTCATGAAGCTGTAAGTACAAAGGCTTCTCCTCTAAGTATTAAATTAGTGTGTTCAACACTTTTTCCCTATGTCATTCCACTTTATTACACATGGCCTGTAAAGTAATGAACTCTTTATTTGTGGATTTCTTGAGTGAATACCAATGTCTGGTGAGAATTTAATGTGAATAGCCTCATTGGAAATATATTTACTGAAAAAAATGTTTACAATACAATACAATACAATACAGCGAATACAAGCGGCTGAAATGAGTTTCCTCCGTAGGGTGTCTGGGCTTTCCCTTAAAGATAGGGTGAGAAGCTCAGTCATCCGGGAGGGGCTCAGAGTAGAGCCGCTGCTCCTCCGCATCGAGAGGAGTCAGATGAGGTGGCTCGGGCATCTGATCAGGATGCCTCCTGGACGCCTCCCTGGTGAGGTGTTCCGGGCACGTCTAACCAGAATGAGGCCCCGGGGAAGACCCAGGACACGCTGGAGGGACTATGTCTCTCGGCTGGCCTGGGAACGCCTTGGGATTCTCCTGGAAGAGCTAGAAGAAGTGGCCGGGGAGAGGGAAGTCTGGGTATCTGTGCTCAAGCTGCTGCCCCTGCGACCTGATCTTGGATAAGTGGAAGAGGATGGATGGATGGATGGATGGACGCATGGAAAAAAATATTGATGTGTTTAGTGCTTATTTCCTCATCTGTACATGTCTATTGATACATTACTATGCATTTATGTAGGTCTATACAGTACAGTTTGCAGATGTATGATATATGTAAAGTAATGGATGAGTAATTTGCATATTTCTTGTTTGTGAAATGAATATGAGAAAATTATAAAACACTGACAGAGTGTAAGTACAAAATAATTTTGGAACATTTCTCCTAGTTATTTCAAATTATTGTAACTCCTTTGCAATTACAGAAGTAACTAAAAATACTAAAAGTTACAATTTTTTCTTTTTAGCTTCTGAAAAAAATGGCCATTTGAGTGACGTCATTCTAATAATCTGGCCCTTACTCAGAACTAATTGAATAGCTCTGTTGTAGAAAATTCACAATGAATGAGTTAAGACTACCAGAATCAGCCAACAATGCTTTCTCTTTGTGTTCTGTTAAATAGTCCAGAATCCACCCCACCAAAGTTAGTATTCAAACAGATTTTATCAATTGTATAATGTGAGGACTGGAGTGTATTAAAAGCAGCAGAGAAATCTATAAGCAGTCCTTCCAGATGTTTATGCAGTAGATTGAGAAGTGTCGCTGTGGCATCCTCCAACACCTCTTTACTGTAAATCCATCTTAAATATGGAGTGAAATATTAGAGAGTTTCTTTACACAGGAGTGAAGCAGACACCCATTTACTCTGTCAGGACCCAAGCTCTTTTTGGTGTTATAGTTTGTTGAAAGATCTTACATCATTTTTATCAAAGAAGGGCCAACTCCTAGTTCCAGTCCTGAGTCTGGTCTTTTGGTATAATTTCTGAAGCACAATCCTGTGTCTAATCTTACATAAAATTCTTTGAATTTCTGAGCCAACAGATAGTCTGTTTTTTAACTGCTGCCAAAAAGCATTCATGTCATGCAGCATCTTCATGGCATTCTACAATGAATCCAGGCTGGGAGTCATTAGTTCATTCTCAAACCTGTTCTTATACATCAGGTTTGCCCATGTAATTTCACGTTTCAATCTCCTTCTGTATTTTATTTTACAAACACCAGTTATAATTGACCAAAATAAAATTTAGAGAGTCAGTAGGCAAACAGCGATTTAAGCCTCTGTATCGCAATGGATATACTGTTGGGATTCTTCACCCACTTCTGCAAATACATAGAGCGCAGCGAGACATACAGAAGTTGCACATCCATTGTGCACTTTTCCTCACTAATTTACAACATTGCTTATTTATACCAAGGTGGACACCTCAGCTGTTTGAATTATTTATGATGACAGAGTCTCTATCCAGATGAACTGATACAGCAAATCCTTCGATCGTCAAGTGGTTACCTAAATCATTTTCATTCAGCCGGGATTATGTAAATGCTGTAAATACACACATCTTTGTAATTAGACTGAATGTGCACAAATGCTTGAAATTCATCCACTTTGTTCTGGACAGACTGAACGTTTTCTATCGTAAAAGTCAGTAAGGGAGTCTTTCTTGAATACCTCCACTTGTCGTTCCTCACAGGGTTATTAAGGCTAGAGGGTGCTAAACAAACAAAAAATTGAACTGAACTGAATTGAATACCATGTGCGATTAATTTTGCCTTCTTGCAATAGTGAGTACATATATTTGGTTGAGTGAAAGTATATGTTAAGAGTACCTTTTGTGGGTGATTGCTGTTATCTCACATGGTTAACAACTAGAAAAACATCTTTAATGGGAAGCAGTGTGGTAAGTTGACACCTGAACAGGTGTTGAGTGATGGTCAGGTCTGCAGACAACATTATTAGGAGTACTCAAACCAAGCTACTTAAGTCTCAAACATCTGTCCAGGTGTGGCTAAAGCCTGGTAAGACATGGGGCATTATTTCGGAAAGCAGCTTTACCAAGCACACACACACACATATATTGGACACACTGCTAGAACTATGTGGTATAAGTGAACCAAGACAACAAAACAGGCAAACTTCCATGATAATACAGCAACCAAATCAAACTGATGTACTTGTAACTAAAAACTATTTAGCAATAGCATACATTAGTTTAGCTAAGGAAATATAAAGGGTGACTTGAAGAAAGAAAGTGAAATAAAGCTTTTTCTTCAGCTACTGTCAGGTAACAGTTAACAGCATTGGTGTTGTGAAGGGATTAACAGTAGTAAGTGGGTCAAGAGCTCTTCACAAACAGGAGTGAGTACAGGCTGCGGTTATGATTTTATTATACAGTACCTGGTGTATATGCCTATATGTAAATATGCCTCCTTTTAATATTTTCTATGTCAGCTTTAAATCCTGCCTATGTCAAAATGAACTTCATTTGGTAAGCTAACAAATAAGGGACAGAACATGTTTAGTTCCACTTATGTTAACTGTTTCTACCACAGTATGTGCTTACTTCTATAGAAAATATTAACCAATGATAAACTAGCCACACTGACAGCTAATAGAATAGTTTAAAAATATCTGCCACCTTTTGCCATACATGTACCTTCTTGAACGGCACTCTCCCTGTCGAACGTGCTCCCATAAAGCCTGCTTCTCAGACTCAGATTCTTACTTTTGGGGCGGCTTTCTTACCTCCGGTCTGGTTTGATACACGATACAATACAGTTTATTTCTGTATAGCCCAAAATCACACAGGAAGTGCCGCAATGGGCTTTAACAGGCCCTGCCTCTTGACAGCCCCCCAGCCTTGACTCTCTAAGAAGACAAGGATAAACTCCCAAAAAAAACCTAGTAGGGAAAAATGGAAGAAACCTTTGGAAAGGCAAAAAGAGAGACCCCTTTCCAGGTACAGTGGTGTGAAAAACTATTTGCCCCCTTCCTGATTTCTTATTCTTTTGCATGTTTTCACACAAAATGTTTCTGATCATCAAACACATTTAACCATTAGTCAAATATAACACAAGTAAACACAAAATGCAGTTTGTAAATGGTGGTTTTTATTATTTAGGGAGAAAAAAAAATCCAAACCTACATGGCCCTGTGTGAAAAAGTAATTGCCCCCTGAACCTAATAACTGGTTGGGCCACCCTTAGCAGCAATAACTGCAATCAAGCGTTTGCGATAACTTGCAATGAGTCTTTTACAGCGCTCTGGAGGAATTTTGGCCCACTCATCTTTGCAAAATTGTTGTAATTCAGCTTTATTTGAGGGTTTTCTAGCATGAACCGCCTTTTTAAGGTCATGCCATAGCATCTCAATTGGATTCAGGTCAGGACTTTGACTAGGCCACTCCAAAGTCTTCATTTTGTTTTTCTTCAGCCATTCAGAGGTGGATTTGCTGGTGTGTTTTGGGTCATTGTCCTGTTGCAGCACCCAAGATCGCTTCAGCTTGAGTTGACGAACAGATGGCCGGACATTCTCCTTCAGGATTTTTTGGTAGACAGTAGAATTCATGGTTCCATCTATCACAGCAAGCCTTCCAGGTCCTGAAGCAGCAAAACAACCCCAGACCATCACACTACCACCACCATATTTTACTGTTGGTATGATGTTCTTTTTCTGAAATGCTGTGTTCCTTTTACGCCAGATGTAACGGGACATTTGCCTTCCAAAAAGTTCAACTTTTGACTCATCAGTCCACAAGGTATTTTCCCAAAAGTCTTGGCAATCATTGAGATGTTTCTTAGCAAAATTGAGACGAGCCCTAATGTTCTTTTTGCTTAACAGTGGTTTGCGTCTTGGAAATCTGCCATGCAGGCCGTTTTTGCCCAGTCTCTTTCTTATTGTGGAGTCGTGAACACTGACCTTAATTGAGGCAAGTGAGGCCTGCAGTTCTTTAGACGTTGTCCTGGGGTCTTTTGTGACCTCTCGGATGAGTCATCTCTGCGCTCTTGGGGTAATTTTGGTCGGCCGGCCACTCCTGGGAAGGTTCACCACTGTTCCATGTTTATGCCATTTGTGGATAATGGCTCTCACTGTGGTTCACTGGAGTCCCAAAGCTTTAGAAATGGCTTTATAACCTTTACCAGACTGATAGATCTCAATTACTTCTGTTCTCATTTGTTCCTGAATTTCTTTGGATGTTGGCATGATGTCTAGCTTTTGAGGTGCTTTTGGTCTACTTCTCTGTGTCAGGCAGCTCCTATTTAAGTGATTTCTTGATTGAAACAGGTGTGGCAGTAATCAGGACTGGGGGTGGCTACGGAAATTGAACTCAGGTGTGATACACCACAGTTAGGTTATTTTTTAACAAGGGGACAATTACTTTTTCACACAGGGCCATGTAGGTTTGGATTTTTTTTCTCCCTAAATAATAAAAACCATCATTTAAAAACTGCATTTTGTGTTTACTTGTGTTATATTTGACTAATGGTTAAATGTGTTTGATGATCAGAAACATTTTGTGTGACAAACATGCAAAAGAATAAGAAATCAGGAAGGGGGCAAATAGTTTTTCACACCACTGTAGGTTGGGCGTGCAGTGGGTGTCAAAAATGAGTTGTAGTGGGTGTACACACCACCTGGTCATGTGCCGCTCGCAAGAGCAACTGACGGAGACCCACCCACCAACTCTAAGATCATGGCGTGTAAAACAGTTTGCAATGGCGGACGTGGTCGTGCATCATAACCGAAAAGAATAATGAAAAGTTAACGTGGGTCAGAGATGCATATGGAGTGTAGCAGAGACGAACGCGAATGACGACCTGTGTTGTGAGTTGCTGTGTCCGAGTTGGTGGGCATGGCTCGGCGAGTGGTCGTCGTATCCAATGACGCCGTGTGTTGTGAGTTGCTGCATCCGAGTTGATGGGGGTGGCTCTGCAAGTTGTCGTCATATCCAATGGTCTTAGAGTTGGTGGGCGTGGCTCCGTCCTTCGTGCTCCCATGGGTGTCTTGCTTGCGCTGGCGGTGGCTTGCTGAATTATATATATAGATAGATGTATTATCTGTAGGCTACTTTACATCTTGTTTGCAATTGTGGCCACACATTCCTGGGTTTGGAATTGAAAAAGACAGATAAGGAATAATTATTAATTTCTGTAATTAACAAAACTAGTAAGATTGGTGGAGTTATAAATATTCCATCTGTTTCCTATCCTACCTTTGTTCATTGTTTCACATACTGAGATTTTTGCTGATAGTAAAGTTCTATAGCCATGTATGACTTATGCAACAAGTCTGCTAAGAGCGGGAGGATTTCGATTGATTTGGGTGGATCTCAACACCTTTATATGCTGTGAACAGATGACAGGGGGCATTCAGAAATTCAATAAGAGTTCTGAATCCATTTTTGTAATTAAAGACCTGATTTTATTAATTAACATTGTGGCTTATTTTACTTTCATATCAATGAAAATGAAATACTATTTGTTTCCTTAATAATGCATCTAGTAATATTAAAAATACAGCAGCATGCAAATTTGGATTTTCAGTACTCAATGATAGCCTTGCTGTTTTTGAGTTACCCATCCATAGTATGGGTGGCACGGTGGTGCAGTGGTAGCGCTGCTGCCTTGCAGTTAGGAGACCTGGGTTCGCTTCCCAAGTCCTCCCTGCGTGGAGTTTGCATGTTCTCTCCGTGTCTGCGTGGGTTTCCTCCGGGTGCTCCGGTTTCCTCTCACAGTCCAAGGACATGCAGGTTAGGTGGATTGGCGATTCTAAATTGGCCCTAGTGTGTGCTGTTTGTGTGTGTCCTGCGGTGGGTTGGCACCCTACCTGGGATTGGTTCCTGCCTTGTGCCCTGTGTTGGCTGGGATTGGCTCCAGCAGACCCCCGTGACCCTGTGTTCGGATTCAGCGGGTTGGGAAATGGATGGCATCCATAGTACCCATATTGCACATTACAAAAAAACTGGTTGGTGAAATGAATGCAACACTTGATTACTGGCATTTTCACCTTATTTTTTTCTCACAAAACAACTGTGGCATGGCTGATTTCAGAGTTTTTACACAGCTGTCAGAACTGCCATCTCCTTACCTTTAGAAAAGACATCAAGTGTGAACACTATCAGTCTAGGAAACATAGCTGTGACTGACCGAATCCAAATAAATTGTCCGGAAAACAGGAATAACAGAATAAAAGTAACTTTTAGACAAAAACAACAGTTATAACATATTATGGGACACAACTGTTACTTTGAAATGTGCTGTGAAAAGAACCATTATTTTAAATTGTTGTTTGTGTGATATAATTTTGTTAGGTGGCTGGACAATGGTGCTGGTTAAATTAGTAGTCTATACCAGGGGTAGGCAACGTCGGTCCTGGAGTGCCACAGTATGTGCAGGTTTTTGTTCCAACCCAGTTCCTTAACGAGAACTCAATTATTGCTGATGAAGCACATATTGCTTAAGTGACATTTTAATGCTTCATTTTAGTGGTCTCGCTTGTTAAGGTTCTCCAACCTTAATTGCTTATTTCAATCTTAAACTGCTGCATTCAGTGTTTTAATTGCTCCTTATTAGCAATCAGATGTAAAAGACAAAGCAGCCAGCAGTTCTCCAGCTAGCTTTTTTCCAATTACATCTGTGTGTGTTCATCATGCACGGTTTGATTTAATAAAACACTTAATAGAAAAATGTGACAGACTGAAAATGGTCTGTTTTAGGCTTCAAATCATTTGGATGATATCCTTGGAAAGGAAAAAAATCTACGATATAAAAGCCTTACATTGCACAGACTAACAAGCCATAAAATTAAATAAGGTCTGAGATTGGCAATGATTGGTTTCTAATTAAGCAATTGGGTTGGAATGAAAACCTGTAGCCACTGCGGCTCACCAGGACCGACATTGCCTACCCCTGTTTTACATCTTATTGCTAATAAGGAGCAATTAAAACACTGAATGCAGCAGTTTAAGATTGAAATAAGCAATTAAGGTTGGAGAACCTTAACAAGCGAGACCACTAAAATGAAGCATTAAAATGTCACTTAAGCAATATGTGCTTCATCAGCAATAATTGAGTTCTCGTTAAGGAACTGGGTTGGAACAAAAACCTGCACATACTGTGGCACTCCAGGACCGACGTTGCCTACCCCTGGTCTATACTATGAGGGAATACACTAAAAAACAAGGACCTCTTTTGAACCCCTGCTGTTAATGACATTTAATGTTAATAGGCATGCAGGACACAAAAGTGGATTGAATAGATTTAGACCTTTTGCACCCTCATCCAAGATACCCCCCACCCCCATACCTGTGACTATCACTTAATGTTTTTGTTTTGGGGGATTAACTGGTCTGTTTTGTGTATGAATGAGCTAACTTCCGTTAAATTCCAGATAAATAATTGCATGTGGAAAACGCATTTAAAAAAAAGTTAAGATGTCCTCCTCATTTTATTAAACCATAGTGGATATGCACTGGAGTACATACAGTAGTTAACCTTATAATAAAACACTTTAGTAGTGGAGACAGGAGGAGGTACGAATATGTGAAGAAGATGGTTTGTTATGTTTGGGTGTGTGTAATTTTCACTACCATGTTCAGAGCGTATTTGTTGAGCTAAATGTTATATACTAACTTGAGATCTTGTGACAATATTTATAGTAGTAACCTCAAAGCAGCTGGTCCCATATCAAACCAAGATAAAGCATTCAGTAATTAATATCAAGGTTGAGAATCCCTCCAAAATAAACCATGAATTCAGAAGATTCAGTTAAGGTATTTAAATTAAAGATAGATTTGTTACTCTACCTAGCATGATAACTATCAAGACTCTCACTGCCTGAGGGGGATTTTCATGGAGGGGGTAATCTGCTAGAGCTGAACAGGAAGTAATGTGAAGGTGTGATGGATGATTCATTGCAAACCTTTTAGGTTATTTCTTCATAGTGACTTACGATTATTTAGCCAATCATGTGATACATGTATCAAATCCAGCATATAAAAACCACTGCGTAAACCACATCCTTTGAAGTAGACTCGGTTTCATATTCTGAGAGCTTCCCATCTGCACAAGTAAATAATTCTGACTTTGAACCACTTCTTGTTGCATGGATACTTCTACCTTCACAAAATGGAGTTTAGAGCACTTGTTTCAAGGGATCCTACAAGTAACCAAGATATACTAATAATTAACACAATGTCAGTCAGTCAGTCATTCTTCAACCCGCTATATCCTAACACAGGGTCACGGGGGTCTGCTGGAGCCAATCCCAGCCAGCACAGGGTGCAAGGCAGGAATATATCCCTGGGCAGGGTGCCAGCCCACCACAGTTAACACAATGTAAACCACAAAGATTATACAAGCCAGTTTTTAACTAATTTTAAGGCTTACAATTAGAGCACTGATTGGGTAAAGACCCACAAGCTACCTGAAATGCAACTGTTAAATTAAATATTAGAATTAGGTGCAGAATTAGGTGTTAGAATAAATCCTTAACATTATCCGCGTTTCTAGTATTCTTTTGATGCATTTATCCAACCTGATCATTGTATATAACTGCAGTCACAAATGATAAATACGGTATACAAATTACATGAATAATCAACCTACGATTATACTTCACATGGTAATTGGAGTACCACTATTTAAGCACATTCAATGCAGAGACAATTTAAGTCGCTCATTCAAGAGTTACCGAAAGCAGCAGTTGTGTTTATCAGAACAGACATCCTTCTGGTTTACAGGCCATGATGATAATTCTATCCATCCATTTTCTTAACCTGCCTTAACTGCCTTTGACACTATTGACCATGAGATATTGCTGTTGCGGCTTGAACATCTTGTTGGACTTAAAGATGCTGCTCTTAACTGGTTCAGGTCATATTTAACTGGTAGACACTTTTCAGTGACTTTTAATTCCTCTTCTTCATCTACTGCTCCTCTTAAATATGGTGTTCCTCAGGGATCCATTTTGGGTCCTATTTTATTCTCCATATACCTTCACCCTATTGGAGTGATTTTTAGGAAATTTAACATTTCTTTTCACTGCTATGCTGATGATACTCAGGTTTATATTCCTGTCTGCAACTCTACAACAAATCAACTCCACAACTGTCTGTCTGAACTAAGATCCTGGATGGCTAATAATTTTCTTGATCTAAATCAAAATAAAACGAGGTGCTTATAGTGGGTCCATCAGCTAAAGCCCAAATTGGTCTTGGACTTCTCGGCTCTTTCTCTGTCTTTTTCAAACCTCAAGTCCGCAATCTTGGTGTTACCTTTGATAGTAACCTCTCTTTTGAGAAACAAGTAAATTCTGTAGTCAACAGCTGCTTTTTCCAACTTCGTCTATTAGGCAAGATAAAGCCTTGTTTATCTGTTAGGGATCTTGAGATAGCTACTCATGCATTTATTTTTTCTCGCCTCAATTACTGCAACTCGCTGTATTCTGGGATTAACAAATCCCTGATACACAGGTTACAGTTGGTTCAAAATGCTGCCGCTCGCTTTCTGGTTGGGGCAAGAAGGTATGACTCTGTTTCTCCTATTTTAGCTTCTTTACACTGGCTGCCTGTCAGTTTTCAAATTGATTTTAATCAATAATTGATTATTGATTTAATTGATTGCTGCTAGTTTTTAAATCTTTACATGGGCTTGCTCCTGCCTATTTATCTGAACTGTGTGTTTTACACCATCCATCTAGAGTGCTTAGATCTTCTGGTCAGCTGTCTCTGGTCGTCCCTCGCACCAAATGTAAAACAAAGGGGGACAGGTCCTTTGCAGCTGCTGCTCCTCGCCTGTGGAACTCTTTACCTCATCATATAAAGGAGTCGTCTACAATTGAACTGTTCAAAACAAAACTAAAGACTCATTTCTATTTACTTGCATCCCGTGACCTTCAGTAATACTGATGGTTTCCTCTTTGTGATTATATAACATTACTTCTATTTTTTATGTATATAACATTACTTCTATTTATTATGTATTTTTTTTTATTCATATATTTTATTTCTATTTATGTTTTATGTTAATTGTTTTGTTTTTCTTTTATTCTATTATTGAAAGGACTTTGGCCACAGCATTACTATGTTGTTTTAAATGTGCTATATACATGAATTGACATTGACATTAATCTGCTTATTCAGGACAGGGCTGCGGGTCCAGCTGGAGCCTATTCCAGCCAACATTGAAAGAAAGACAGGAACAACCTCTGGCTAGTCCAAATGTCTGCATTACAACATGGCTTTCTGGCAGGTTAAGTGATTCACTTAGGGCAACACAGCAATTCATTGATGAAAACTAAACCTACAACTTTGTAATTTTATACAACACTTTTCCGCACAGCCAAAGTGACTAACACATCAGAGGCAGATTCAAATTCTGGAACACTGACAAAAATTAACTGCTTTAGGCTGCATGGTCCAAAACCTCAGCAACTAATCCACACTATGTGAAAGGTACTATCTGGTGGGCAAGTAGGATGGACAAGCAGGAATGATCATTTAAAACATTCTGAAAATACAAGTTTGTGTTCTTCATACCTGTTGTTTTGAAGACCCAGAAAGTAAAACTGATATGAAATCCATTCCTGGAACACACAGTCTCCAGTTAACAGGTGTTTCTTACTTAAACTTTTACCAACAATATGTGAAATGGTATCTTTTTCGTTGACACATCTCTGTCTTTGACTTTGCCCTCTGGCCTCTCTTACAGGCTGTCATTTATATCAAAAATTCCATGTATTATATATAGCCCTAAACTAAAATGCACTCTTGATTTAAAGCCAGAAAGCTTACTGAAGATTAGGATCAGTGTGAAATGTGGATGTTGTCCTGGGCAGTTTGAAAAGTGGATGTTGTCCTGGGCAGCTTGTTTAGCAATCAATGCTGATTCATGGTCTCTTAGGTTCTCAGGATGATGGAACGATGGAGAGAACTCAAGCTTCTATATTAGCTTTAACTTATGCCACTCCGATGGCTTCTTGATAGACCTACCTAACAAACTGAAAAGGACATCGTAGTGCAGCTATCAGTGATTTCAAAATGCTGCTGCAAGAGTTGTTACTAGAACTTTAAAGTACAAACACACAACTCTGGTTCTTAATTCATTACACTAACCCACACTTAGGCTTAGGGCTGATTTCAAAATCCTGTTTTTAACATAGAAACCCTAAAATAGCCTCAGGTTGCTGGCCACTTAAAGAGTCCAATGATTAATAAAATACTAGCTGGAGGTCAAACTTTTATTTACAATGTCCCAAAGCTGTGGAGTGATCTGTCTAATAATACAAGAGATGTCCCTTCAGTCTCAGCTTTTAAATCCAGGCTGAAGACTCACTAATTTAGTCCAGCATACCCTGACTAGAGCTGCTGATTAGTTGTGTATACTGTATATCTGTCTTGTTAGACATTTGTACAAAAAAATAAGCATTACAATATTCATAAACAGCAACTGTCATCAATTATATTTCTCTTCACAGTATTTTGATGTGGCACACTTGGTGCCACTGCACTACTGCTAGGCAGTGCTGCTGGCCTTTTAGAGTAATTTCAGGTACTGGGAGCAATGGAAGCATTTGAATCAATAGAATGGCCAGGAGGGGGTAGGCAGCTAGTTTGCAGAGCTCTCCAAGACTATGACTAACTGTTTTTGACTTTCTCTCACACAACTGACAGTGGACCCAGAGAGGTTTATTTTCTGACTATAGTTTTTGTTTTCCTGTTCTCCACTATAAACTGGAGATAATGTTAAAATGAACGGTTTTCGTTTTCAGCTCTTAAAATATTTTGTTTTCCTGTGTGCTTAAATAAATCTGTGTCTTTATGTGTAATAATTCTGTATTTAGTAACTTATAAAGTATATACACTGTACTTGATTTTTATATTTGCATCTATACATGCATTTTACCTAAGAATCTGTCAATGTATTTTGAGCCTGCGCAGTGAAGAGTGCTATACAAAAATAAAGTGAATTGAATTCAACTGAATTCAGATTTCCAATATGTTGAGCGGCTGTTTTAGGCATGACTCAGTCCCCTTTAATCCATCCCTGACCATCCATATCTAACTTGCTTCTCCTTTTCATCTTGGCAACCTACATTTCCTCAGGCCAGGGGTCAGTTTCTACTTTAACTTTGTATCTTAATGAGTTTTCTCCAATTATCTTTAAACTTCCTGGCATTCTAAACTAATAGTATACACTTAGAAAATCAAGAAATTAAGACTGTAAATATGTAAAATAGCAGTAATCTATCTATTAAACTGTCCCAAGAGGTTTTCGTAGTTCATTGTATTTCATCTGAACAAAAACTTGTAATTAAAACAGATAAGTTTCAAAGTTATGATTTTATCCCTCCGGGACACACAATCATAAACTACACTATATGTATAAGGCACACAAAAAATGGAATTAAGTAATGGCACTGAAGCCATTAGTTTTCTACTCCATTTAAACCTGTACTTTCTTTGGTGCATGAAGTGTACAGACAAGGCAGATCTTATGGTGACGCTACAGAGCATTGGAGAGTATAGAAACTATGTTGAATGACGACAACTAAAAGACTGCTACATCTGAAGCTCCAAACAAGGAGGTTCACCTGCCCACTTTAGTAGTGTAGTGCAAAACATTCCTGCTGCATCTTCTCAAGACTCATGGTGATGTGTCCACATCACTGGCCACATGATTGCAGCCAAGTAGTGACTGGGGACAACAACTTCAAAGAGAGAGTTATACAAGGCCACTGACAAGTGGCATCAGCCTGGGGATGACATTGTGAGGAGTCCCCAATAGTATAAGTGCCTTCCATTGTGCAAAAGAGCAGCTTCATGGTGTGGAAAAGTTTGAAAGAGGTTAGATTTAATTACTCCTGGCATTTAGGAAAGATTGGGAATGTATGGGTGTTTTGACTTTTAACACTATCTACAACATATGATGTTTACTTCTCTAATTGTGTTTTAAAAAGGATTGATTATATAGAAATTAAAACTGAGTAATGAAAGTCTTAATTAAATTAAAAATAAATAAAAAATTGAATCACATATTGCAATAAGTAGTTTCAGCATGTAAAGAGTACAATCGATAGCCTCATACAGTGTAAGTCGATAGCCTCATGCAGTGTAAGAGATAAATATTAATGGCTAATGCCTATTCCTTTTCTCAACTTTCTGGAAGGCCACCAATATTTGCAAAGTTTTGGAATGAGCCTAGTAAACAAGAGATGGACTCTCCTGTGGCTAGAAGGCAGAAACATATTTCTTAGGTCATAAGATAATGGTGGAAAAAGTAGTCATATCTATTAGGAGATTATTTGTGCCCATTAAGCACAAATAAACTTTGATAGAATTTACAAGTCAGAGGGCATGAAAGGTGGCTGATATGCCTTTTGGGTTAAGGTAATGGTGGCCCATAATGGGGCAATTATATTCATTAGAAATGCGCCAATGTTTATCAGGCCATTAGAAAATTTTGGTGACTAGGCGAAAACACAGGAATGTAGGAGTCAGATAATGATGAGAAAAGTATACAGAGTGATGACAAGAAATTGTAATAAAACAAGGTACTGCCAAATTAATGGCGCTCACTTCATTGAACTGAGGCAGCTTTTGTGAATCTTTGCAATAAAGTCTATCCTGTTTCCTCATCCCGAGACTCTGAGTGTTTGATTTGAAGGTATATCGAGTCCATTTTCCACAACACTTGCATCAGCTACAAGAATATGTTAAGAGTAGATAAAAGTGTTATAATTAACTATAATTAACATGACTGCAAAAAATTATTTTTCTTTGGTAAATGACACAAGTGTCAACTCAGTTCCAAGTGTAAAAGCACTTATACCTTGGGTGACTACAGTGGGTGTGTGTCTACTTTACAATAAACCTTCTTCAGAGTTAATCAAAGTGTCTGTTTTATTTTATGTACGTAATTTCTTAAAAGCCAGTGCAAAGGTGCCTTTAAAAGGGGGAAGGTTGAGATTTGACTTATGACATATGATCACTGTGCACGTGCTCACTCCGGTCATCTACTCACAGCTAACAAGAAAGAGGTTAAACTGTGTGTAGCATGCAATCAGGCTGTTCAGTTCAGACTGAACAGAGACAGTACTGAACTACACAAGAATTTATAATTCTTGGTCAATCTACAGCACTCAGGTTAATCAGTGTATAACTATTAGTTAAGGATGCTTCTTTGTTATTAGGCTATCAAGGGCAAATAATTCTATTAAATCTTGCTGAATTCCAGAGAATGACCATTGCACAGAAGTGTCTATACTTTAAAGTAATTTAAACTTTGAAGGGTTCAATTGGACAGCCTAGCAAACAAAGAATGTGTTGCGTGCAATCTAGCAAGTATCAGTTTATTTTCAAACCAGTTCTTTTCTTTGAGAGTGTGTAATTAGTGGTGCAGTGGCAAGTGTTCATACCTCAAATCTTAAGACACTAAGGTTGAAAATGGAAAAAGGGAAAAAAGGTGATAAAAATTATTTACTTCACAGCACATGGAAAGTTCAACATTATTTGTTAATTTAGAAGTATTATTGAAACGTTGTCTATTTAATTACTGAATACACTGGAAATCATACACAGTTATGAACACTCGTAATAATAATACCAATCAATTCACAAATGCAGAGGGAGAATATGCAAATGCCATGCAGACCCTGATGCTCTGGGGTAGGAATGAGAGCTCTGTACTGCCACTCTGCCTTTGTTAAATCATCTGCACTAAACTTAGTAAACTTTAGAATCAAATTAAAACTAAATGTATACCTGAAACTATTACCTTCTTGCCACTTGATTGTAAGCTACATGCATGCTTTACATCTCCGTCAGACAGCAGTCACTAAAAACCAATGCACGTATGTGTACAGTATTACCAGAAGCAGCAGGTAATATCTTTGTGAAATAACACAATACTTTGAGAAATAATGCAAGAATTATAGTGAAGTAACTCCATTTTTTTTGAGTGGTGGGAATAAGCTTCCGTACCTTTGACTTAAGAGCAAGTGAGGTTAGCTTTTACTTGTGTTTAGGAAGGCTGTTTTCATTAGGTGATGGCTAATATATTAAAGAGAAAGCAAAGGTGATGGCCCGGTTATTGAAAGACAAACAGTCCTCAGCTATTCTAAATGTTATATTTTGGTAAAAGATGTCAGTGTCAACTCAGCTACAAGTCAAGTCAAATTTAATATACAGTATAGAGCACATTTAAAAACAACAGACCAAAGTGCTGTACAGCTTCCATAAATACACCAAATATGTACAGTATATATACAGCACACATATGCACAACAAATAAATACACCAAAAATAAATGGTCAAAAATTTAGAAAGCTAAGTCAAAAAGATAGGCTTTCATGCGGGATTTAAAAGTGTGTTATAAGCTTTTAAAGATAATTTTCCCTAAAGCAAAGGGTGTGTGCCTTACGTGACTGCAATAAACCTTGCTCAGAGTTGATCACTGATTAAAGTGTTTGTGATTTATTTTTTATATGCAGTAGGTAATTTCCCTAAAGCCTCTACAGCTGAGGGCAGTGACTTCAAAATGAGGGTTATGAAATGGTGCTGACAAATTACATCAGCCCTGGGATGACATCATGATGAGCTGCCAACAGTATGAGGGACTTTCCACCATGCAGACAGACAACTTCCATGCCAGATGCAGGTAAGGCATTAAAAATGACAAGCCTGCAACGGTCACATGATCTTCAACTTGTATGGCCTTTCAAGAACAATGCACAGCCTAAAAGAGCAACATTGGGTTGGAACCAAAGACCACTGGCATAGTGGTAAAATTGTATAATCCTTTTGGCATTTAATCAAATGAATAACAAATTATTATATCTATATATTGCGGGGTGGACTTGGAGGGGGGTCAGCTGGTCTTAAACCACTGTCATGAAAGTGTTATGAAAAATCGAAAAAACTAGTAGGCAACATCAAAGCTTGGAAGGCACCTAAACTTGAATAGACACAACACAGGAACTACTGTTAGTGGGAAAGAATGGAATGAGTGTATGGATGGCAGCACAATCCACAGAAACAGCATCTGAGATTATTAGAGGGGGGGCAGAGTATTTAATGCCAAGCCTAAAATTATACCCAATAGCCATTAGAGCAAATTATGTTTTGTTAAATATTAAAACAAACAGAGTCTGATCCTTCAACTATGTAATCTGAGAGAGAGACAGGGATAAAAAGAGAGGGTGACAGAGAAAAAAAAAAATAATTGAAAACATTATTTTGTGACACCTAATTAATTTCATAATATCATGTATTTTCAGCTTTCAAAAAAGCTCAGCAGGTTTTTGCAGGTTTATAGATGCTGAGCACTTTTGTCAAGCTATTAGTAAATTTCTTGTTGTTTGGTAAGCAGCTCCATAATTTATGAAGTACTTGACATTTCATTGCCAAACAACCTTTCCAAATCATGCGATTTGCCAGCAACAACATTCTTGTTAGGTACATTGTTAAGGTTTCTAAACTCTTTTGGGGCTCCCCCCAACGGGACGACATGCCAAAGAGGGTCCCAAAGTGCGATTGCCGCATCAATGGAAGACAGCCTATCGGTTGCCGGGGCAACCGCAGGCTCCCAGTGCTGGAGCAGCTTGCCACAAAAACAAATCTGAAAAGACCGCGGTCGCGCTATGAGCACCAGCCATTGATGGGTGATACAAGGAACATTGTAAATGCAGGGAACAGTATTATTTGGCCACAAACCAAATTTGTGGCAGATCCCGCTACAATAAATAACCATGCTGTTCCTGTTCTTTCTAACATCACCTCAAACAAGACTTTACTTTCAACTACTGTGTGGAGTGACAGGTAAGTTGACATTAAAAACATGGAAACCCCTGACTAATGGTGTTTTAGTTGCTTTGCAGGTCTGTTGGGCTCAGTCACAATTACATCTAATATGCCTTTAACTCATTTTTGTTCTTTATTTCTCCTTATACAATTTCTTGTATTAGGAATTTGTTAGTTTTCACATACTCCTTGGGGTCAGAGCACAGGGTCAGCCATTGTACAGCGCTCCTGGATAAATTATAGGTTAAGGGTCTTGCTCAAGGGCCCAGCAGAGTAGGATCTCTTTTGGCAGTGACGGGGATTCGAACCGGCAACCAAAGGATCTCCGGCACAGATCCTTAGCCTCAGAGCCACCACTCCACCCTTAAACTTATGAAAGGATTGAAACTTTGCAATGGAGATACATTAAACTGCAGCATCGAAAGTTTCCCAAAGCTCTTGGTACACTACACACATTTAAAAGTGGCATCCTACAGTATCTTACCAGATGAGCAAAAGCATCACTTTTGCATGCTTCACTAATAGTAGAACTAGAGTCTATAATGGTATCAATGGCCATTTTTGAAGAATCTCATTTTCACACAATAAATTACTATCTTCTTCAGACGCCTTACACTCTGAGCCTGAATTCAGCTTTCCTACTGCTGCAAATACTGTTCCAACTGCTACACTGCCTGCAGTTCACTGGACATGCATAAACTCAGGGATAACTGTGTGTGTGTGCGTGGCTATTGCTAGGTGAGTTCTCAGAGATAAGGTCCTTATCAGCCACTCTAGCAACAGGAACACTTTGAAAAACTAAAAACAAATATTTTTTCTTATATTTTATGATCAGGTTCAGAGAATGGACTGATGAATTTTTCAACCTAAAAAAAATGTCAGGCACCTTGAATAGCTCACAGCCACTCCTTTTTTCATTTCTACCCAAGTATCGACTACTGCGACAAAGTCCATCTTTGTAGCGTGGGATGCTATATCATGAGACTATTCATCACTGAAAGCATCCACTCTACAAAGCCACACACTCAGAGGGACTGAACAAGGAATCAAACATGAGCCTCAGGAGCTAGGAGACAAGAGCATCAACTTGCAGCGTCACCAAGTTAGACTGTTTTCAAAACATTTGTTGAAATAGTGGAATATACTCTGTATGCATGAGTTTATGATTCTTACTGCAGGAAACAGATCACAAAATTTGGGATAATTAAAAACATTGAAAGCTGTCAATGAGTAGCAAAAAGTTTTATTTTGAGATAATATAATAAATTGTATTATAATAATGTATATATTTATAATTGATATACTATTTATAATTTTTATAAATATAAAAATATATAATTTATATATTAATAACTAGGGGACTTTTCCTACTCACTTCGCTTGCCAACCCCCGTGCCTGCGCTATGCACTAGCCTCTTTGTGGTTCTGTTGCTCGCGTATGGGGATGCGGTTGTACAATTTAAACAGATTTTTATTTTCATGGGAATTCTTACATATGCATAATAGAACTATTTTACATTACAGAGAGTAATTAACCATATTAAAAAAGAGTAAAATGTAATAATTTGAAAGTAAATTGTTTCATGTTGCGTTATAGTTATTCGTTGATATTACAATTTCATTCTGTTTGGCTTTGAAATTACTTTTTAAACTTATACTTTTACTGTAAAACTTCAGTGAAAACAAATTTTTGAAATAAATTTTTGTCAATATCACATTGAATTTTGATTATGTGTTTGGACTTTCATCGTGACAACGCAACGTATAACTGCCTGTGATTCAATTTAGTTTCTTTCTCTCTATTAAATAAAACGACTTTTTCAAATGTTTGGCTCTGAGATTTGTTAATTGTCTTTGCAAAAGCTATTCTAACGGGAAACTTAATGCTTTAATACGAATGGCATATCAAGATCTCCTTTGTTGTTTAATGTTATCTCCTGAAGATGTATTGTATTACCTTTCTTGGATACATCCTTCTTTCTACAGTAATTCGTGCAGTGGAAAACCAGATGGTGTTAACGGTTGTAGATATTCTTCGGGATATTGAAAGTTGATGTTTTTGTCTTCCGCACGATCACCACCAACTGTTTCAGCATAGTTTATTGATACGCATTTAACCATTTCCCGGGTAACCGATCAACACTTTTGGCATTAATTCGTTTGACTTCATCGTTTCTCACTCCTAGGATTGCCTATGTACTCATTTTTACTGTTGATAACCCTTCGTGATGAAATAAAAAATCTCATGGCTGAGGTCTCAACTCGCGGGACTTGAAAAAATCTTCCAAGAAAGTCTTGTCTCGTCTTCCAAAGAGTCTCGTCTCGTCCCAGGATTTTTTTATTATAATAGAGAGATTTATATTTTGGGTGGTGCAGTGGTAGCGCTGCTGCCTCACATTTAGGAGACCCGGGTTCACTTCCCGGGTCCACCCTGCGTGGAGTTTGTATGTTGTCTGCGTGGGTTTCCTATGGGTACTCCTTTTTCCTCCCACAGTCCAAAGACATGCAGGTTAGGTGGATTGGCGATTCTAAATTGGCCCTAGTGTATGCTTGGTGTGTGAGTGTGTGTGTGTCCTAAAGTGGGTTGGCGCCCTGCCCAGGATTGGTTCCCTGCCTTGCGCCCTGTGTTGGCTGGGATTGGCTCCAGCAGATACCCGTGACCCTGTGTTCGGATTCAGCGGGTTGGAAAATGGATGGATTTATATTTTATATATATGTGACATGTGAGTCCCTGTCTTGTACCCCAAAACACGAGGGTGCACACGGTTGTCTTTTGGTTCTGTAAAACTGACACTGAAAAGGTACTGTTATTAGATAAAAGGTCATTTAGGGTCACAGTTGATTTGTGTATTATCATAAGTTTGTGAGACCTACCAGGTATGTTTATCAGGTTCATCTACTCTCACCCTTAATACACAAACAGACACACACAAACCCACACACAAACACTCACACACACACATAGATCATATCCAGACAAAGTATCGAGTGGTGACAATTGCCACTCAGTCTGCAATATTCAACATTTGGATTTGCTATTTGCAGCACTAGATGTGGGTGTCAGCACAACGCACATAAAAATGCAACTCTTCTGGTTAAATGCCACTTACCAACCAAACAACATTTTTCTTTTACCACAGTTGTTCTAATTATTGAGGAATGACCTCAACAGCCTTGACAAGAAAGCAGCAATCTTTACCCACACTAGGAACCCTCTCATTATTTCAATCACTCTATACAAAAGACAAAGTATAGAAAATATAAAAGCAACATGGTATTTGTTAAAGTATATCAAGACCAAATGGAAGAAAATATAAAATATAATAGAAAACAGCAAAGTCTGGATATAAATAGTCACAGAAAAGCTTACTGAAAATCAGAAATGTTAAGGGGTGGATGCTGTTCTAGGTGGCATTTGATTTCATGATGTGTATTATTCATATGTTATAATTTCTGACGTCCAAATCAGATGGTCTCCTGTTTCTTGATTCCTGACATTGCTTCCTAGGTCATTGCCCTTCTGTCATCATCTCTTTGGTCCCTTGGATGAGCCATTTTCATGTTAAAAATACGCATTTGGAATTGTGGGACATGTGACATTGCACACATTTGATTGATTCTTATCCCAATGACAAATGACTCTGAACATAGTGTTTGATCTTTTAAGTACCTTCTTCCTTTCTTCCTTTCTCAAGCTATAAACTAATTCGCTAACTTCTAGACCTGTTGTGTCCATTGTTCACAGATTGTAAAATAATTTAAACAGATTCTGTGGCTATGTGGAGTGTACTTGCCTTCTCTTCTTTCTCTCCATCCTTAAGTTGTAAAACAATTAACAAAGACTAGTTCAAAAAAGTACAAGAAAGGATGCTTGGAATGCTTGTAATTAAACTCAAATTCAGTTCATCATGGTTAAATCATGGAAATTTTGTTAATATGTTTTTCTTTAATGCACTTTTAGCATTTTCACAGTCTGAACTTTGTACACTCTTTTTTTAAAAATAAATAAATCCCCCAATAAAAGAGTTTTTGTCATATTGAGAACTTGTGCCTGGTGTGTTTTAATACAAATATGGGCAGGTAGTGGGCTCTAAATAAAGCAATATTATTTTTTTAGGCATAAAGGTGTTTTTATTTCAGTAAATCCTTACACTGTTTAAGTACTCATGTCTATTAGCAGTGTGCAAAATGAATTTTTAGTGTTATATTCTGGTACTACATAATATACTATGTGTGGTCAGAAATATAAAATAATTTTGAATAATCAAGGAGATATTGTGACTTGTGAGCCAGCTTTTTCAAGTAGATACATATAGAATTTACGAAACTAAAGTGTGTCTAAAGGATAAAATAACCAGATGTCACTTTTCTTTGAGGGAGTTTAGAAAACTGCATATTGAGCACTGTAATTGGACGCTAAAAAGGCTGATGGTCAGCAGGAAATGTACCATAAAGTTTAACTGGGCTTAATGGTGGGTTAACCAGATGACTAAAAGAAATAGCTAATGGGTGTATTTTCTGTAGTTAATCATAGATAATGGTCAGTATAATTAATGCTGAATGCTAATACTAATGTAATAACTGCTCAACAGAACTGGTCTGTTAATAGTTAATGAGCGCTAACAGACAATGTATTCATGGAATATAATGTAATGTCAGCAGGTGCTCTTATTTGATGGTTGTTTGGTTTATATAAGTACATGCAACATAAAGTGCATCCGGAAAGTATTCACAGCGCAACACTTTTTCCACATTTTGTTATGTTACAGCCTTATTCCAAAATGAATTAAATTCATTTTTTTCCTCAGAATTCTACACACAACACCCCATAATGACAATGTGAAAAAAGTTTACTTGAGGTTTTTGCAAATTTATTTAAAATAAAAAAATTGAGAAAGCACATGTACATAAGTATTCACAGTCTTTGTTGTGAAGCTCGAAATTGAGCTCAGGTGCATCCTGTTTCCCCTGATCATCCTTGAGATGTTTCTGCAGCTTAATTGGAGTCCACCTGTGGTAAATTCAGTTGATTGGACATGATTTGGAAAGGCACACACCTGTCTATATAAGGTCCCACAGTTGACAGTTCATGTCAGAGCACAAACCAAGCATGAAGTCAAAGGAATTGTCTGTAGACCTCCGAGACAAGATTGTCTCGAAGCACATATCTGGGGAAGGTTACAGAAAAATTTCTGCTGCTTTGAAGGTCCCAATGAGCACAGTGGCCTCCATCATCCATAAGTGGAAGAAGTTTGAAACCACCAGGATTCTTCCTAGAGCTGGCCAGCCATCTAAACTGAGCGATCGGGGGAGAAGGGCCTTAGTCAGGGAGGTGACCAAGAACCCGATGGTCACTCTGTCAGAGCTCCAGAGGTCCTCTGTGGAGAGAGGAGAACCTTCCAGAAGGACAACCATCTCTGCAGCAATCCACCAATCGGGCCTGTATGGTAGAGTGGCCAGACGGAAGCCACTCCTTAGTAAAAGGCACATGGCAGCCCGCATGGAGTTTGCCGAAAGGCACCTGAAGGACTCTCAGACCATGAGAAAGAAAATTCTCTGGTGTGATAAGACAAAGATTGAACTCTTTGGTGTGAATGCCAGGCATCACGTTTGGAGGAAACCTGGCACCATCCCTACAGTGAAGCATGGTGGTGGCAGCATCATGCTGTGGGGATGTTTTTCAACGGCAGGAACTGGGAGACTAGTCAGGATAAAGGGAAAGATGACTGCAGCAATGTACAGAGACATCCTGGATGAAAACCTGCTCCAGAACGCTCTTGACCTCAGACTGGGGCGACGGTTCATCTTTCAGCAGGACAACGACCCTAAGCACACAGCCAAGATATCAAAGGAGTGGCTTCAGGACAACTCTGTGAATGTCCTTGAGTGGCCCAGCCAGAGCCCAGACTTGAATCCGATTGAACATCTCTGGATAGATCTTAAAATGGCTGTGCACCGACGCTTCCCATCCAACCTGATGGAGCTTGATAGGTGCTGCAAAGAGGAATGGGCGAAACTGGCCAAGGATAGGTGTGCCAAGCTTGTGGCATCATATTCAAAAAGACTTAAGGCTATAATTGCTGCCAAAGGTGCATCGACAAAGTATTGAGCAAAGGCTGTGAATACGTATGTACATGTGATTTCTCAGTTTTTTTATTTTTAATAAATTTGCAAAAACCTCAAGTAATCTTTTTTCACGTTGTCATTATGGGGTGTTGTGTGTAGAATTCTGAGGAAAAAAATGAATTTAATTCATTTTGGAATAAGGCTGTAACATAACAAAATGTGGAAAAAGTGATGCGCTGTGAATACTTTCTGGATGCACTGTATAAAAGCAAGTTAAATATATCATCTCTTTTGTACCATAATTTCTTTATCTTAATTATCTCTGCTATGGTTATCAGGACAGATCTTTTGTCTCAAATACGAGTACAATTTTAAAAGAACACATTCCTAGGGCACGCACCCCCAATGGATACACACACTTAAAATATGCATATCTTAAGAAGACAAACTGCATCATACACAGATATGCAATCTGTAAAGAAACACCACACCACCTTGGACTCCTCTACAGCTTCAGAAACTAATTGTCAGAAGCTCCCTGAGTGAACGAACTGATAATGGTACATCTCTCTGCCTACAGAAAAGATGTAAAACCAAGTCCTTACATTTATGATACAGATTGTGTCGTTACACCACACTGCCGACTAGAACATCCCATTAAGGGATCATATTCCTACAGATCATCTAATGTGGTTGGTCTAATTCTTTCTACGAAATGTCACAATTCTGCACCCTACGTGGGAGATACTGAACAAACACTCTGCCAAAGAATGAACTTCCTCAGGTTCCACATTAAGCATGACAATAGGTATGATCCTGTAGGAGGTCACTTCGACAGCCATGGACACTGTGAGAAGGACTTTAAAGTCACAGTGCTTATGGGCAACTTCAAAACACACCAAGAGAGAAAGGAATGGGAAGTTAAAGTGATGCTAAAATTGAACACATTACAACATGGTTTAATACAACATGGTTTAAAGAGAGACAAAGAGCTTTATGACAGGATACGAGGATTATTTACATTTCTTTGACTAATCCACATTGTATGGAAAACTCATGAAAAACTTCAAAAGACTTTGCTGGTCTGTTATCTTATCAAAAGATCTTGACTATACACTGTTCTTTCCTGCTAAATGAATCAGCCTGGAGACTTTGTTAATTTTTTACATGTAAGATGACCTCCCATAAAGGTTTTCCAATGCTGTATCTGTCCTGGTGTGTATATAAACACAGGGAATTCCAGTGTCTATATTGCATCTTGTCTGAAGAAGGGGCCTGAGTTGCCTCAAAAGCATGCATAGTGTAATCTGTTCAGTTAGCCAATAAAAGGCATCATTTTGCTTGACTTCTCATTGTGGTTGAATAGAAATGCTTGTGCTACCTTTTCTTTTACAGGTCACAAAACAAACATTCAAGACATAGACAAAAGGTGTTAGACGTTGTGTGCTTACTGTTAGCCTGACCGCTTGTTTTTTTTTTTTCTATCTTTAGATTACTTTGTTCTTTGTTCCCTAAAAACAAAGAGGACTATTTCATTTATGTTAGGTAGAATGCCCAGAGGGGACTGGGGGGTCTCGTGGCCTGGAACCCCTGCAGATTTTATTTTTTTCTCCAGCCGTCTGGAGTTTTTTTTTTGTTTTTTCTGTGTTAATTAATGTTGTCTTATTTTAATTTCTTATTTTGTCTTTTATTTTTCTTTTCTTCATTATGTAAAGCACTTTGAGCTACTTTTTGTATGAAATTGTGCTATATAAATAAATGTTGTTGTTCTTTGAGTAAGGGTAAAAAGGAATATATGATGACAACATGTTCATAAAAGTGATCTGCTCATTGCAACGGGCACACTCACCTCATGTAGCTGCACAGTGTGTTCTGTGTGTGTCAGACCGTAAATCTTGCTCAAATCTAATTAATGATGAAAGTGTCCAATTCATTTTCATATAGGTGATTTCTAAAAAAATCTCCAAAATACATAAACAAACAAATTAATCACATCTGTTTCTTTAACCAGTTGCATCATTTAAAGCCATCTGGCATAAGTGACAATTTCTCTGTGCTACTTTATCACAAAACCATGTGCATTGCAAATATGAGTTAATGTAACAATGTTCAAACATTAATAGCAATATTATCAATCAAATCTTACCTATATACTGTATATAAAAGTCTATGTGTGTATGTATGTATTTTCCAGCATCACTTCCGAACGGCTGAAGTGATTTTCATGAAACTTGGTTCACATGTTTCTCATTGGTCGACTAAAAATACTGTAGGGTGAAATCAACCCTAACCCACCCCCTTCTGGGTAGGGTGTGTGTGTGTGTGGGGGGGGGGGTGATCTTGCGATCAGTTGACACTCGGAATGACCACCAGAGGGCGAACTGGAGGTGACTGCCAGCATTCTTTATGTTTGAGCAGCACCACGCCCCTGTTGCTTTTGAAATTCAGTAGAGTTACGAGCATCAACTGGATGATAACATACATACAAGACTAAGACAAGCACATTAGCGAGTCTTCATTGTTAATTTTTTTTTTTTTTAAAGTTGTGTGTTTTTTTAATTATATTTTTCTCAAACAATTAGAAGGACACAGGTTGCATCATTAAAGATAAAATATGACTGCACAGCTGAAGGCAGGATGTGAATACATAGTGGAGAATGACTCAAGAAGACATCATTACAGATAGAGATGGCCATGACATGACTGTGCATAATGACATTCTTCACATGTTTTATAACTCTGTGATTGCTAGTGAGAGTTTCCACATTGGTAAAATCACTTCAAAAGAAACCCACTGAATTAATTAGCTAACGAAAATGTCAGACTCAGTTATGGGACACACTCTCAAGCCCTTGGGGGTAGCAGTGGGGGAAGAGAATGAAGGGAGAATTAAGACTAAACTGAATAATGCTGCATATCCTCTTATTCACACACTAGCACTGAGTACATTTAGCCAATTATTATTATTATTATTTAAAGCACAAGTGTGTCAAGAAATGCTACTCCTTCAGACCAACAGTAATAATCAGTAGGTTTTTCTTCTATTTTGTAATTCTTGTGCATGTCTAAATGGGTCCTTATTATTTCTCTCTATTATAAAAAGAAATCCTGTCCCCTGTCCTGATAGTCTACAATACGTGATCCTCTCGGAAGATAATTTAAAGACCCGCGAGACGAAAGAGACCTGCCACGCCCTACTTACAAGCAATATCATAAAAACCAAATCAGTAGTGTAAAGGCAGTCATGCAGCACACACAGCTCCAGGGCTCTCAGTGCATATAAAGTGTATAAAGTCAATACGGTAGAAATAAATAGGCTAGAAATGAAATGATAAGGGTAGAAATGAAACGTCGACGATTAAATGAAGAAGAAAGAAAAGCGCGGAGAAAAGACACCCAAACGCGATGGAGAGAAAAACATGGGTAGAAAAAAAAAGTAAAATGTCATAAACATGTTAAAAAACAAGGGGGCAAAAAACACACAGATCAGGTGAGAGATAATGAAAACAGTGGAATTCAAAAGACGCAAAAAAAAACAGAGGCACGAAACACATGCAGAGTAAGATACAGAATATGAAAACAGAAAAAAATAAAGTGTCAAAACAAAGAAACTAAAGATTGCATTAGCGCAAACGGCCAAAGTTATTTATTACAATGACGTGCAATCCATAATGGCCAGAAATCCGGAGATTCTTGAAAAAAATGCCATCACCTACATCGGCACAAGATATTCCAACGTTCGTAAGTAGATTGTTTTATCAGAAAGTATTAATTTTATTGAAAGAACTCGAAACGGTATTCGGGAAAATCCGAGCATACATTTACACGATCGAATTTCAAAAACAGGTTTTACCTCACATGCATTTATTGGTTACTTTACAAAAAAAAATTATTAACTGCTGATGATGTCGACCGTTTTGTCTGTGCTGAAATTCCAAACAGAGAAAGCTATCCTGAATTATGGTACAAAGTCATTAAACACATGTCTCACAGGCCTCATTTAAAAGATTCAGATTCAGTTGGGACTCGAAAGAAAAAAAGTGTTTAAAAAATTTTCCAAAAGCTTTCGTTCAAACAACAGATATGACTATGGCTGGCTTTCCAGACTATTGCCGAAGAGATAATCGTCACGAAAAACATACTTATCACGGAAAGAAAGATGAAAAAATTGTGATGATCGATAATTCAATGATTGTACCATATAAACCGTATTTATTAAAAAGATTCAACTGTCATATTAATGTCGAGTATTGTGCATCAGTGTTGAGTATTAAGTACATCTACAAGTACATTCATAAAGGACACGATAGAGTACGTGTAATTTTATCGAAAGAACAAGCACAGGACGAAGTTCAAGCATATTTAGATACTCGATACGCAATGGAAAGCGGATGGCATTTAATGGAATTACCAATGAACGGACGAAGTCATTCTGCCTACCGGCGAGACCAAAGACACGCCCTACTTACAATCTATCAAATAGGACAATAGGCAGCAAAATATTCAGTCTTGTGAAGGATTTGAGCACACACAGATCCTGGGCTCTCAGTGCATAGAAAGCGTATAAGGTAAGTTATAAATTAAATGGCGACATCTAAGCGAAGAAGAAACAGCGCGGAAAAAAGAGACTCGGATGCGTTGGACAGAAAAAAGAGCAAAAAAGAATAATCGAGGTGCAAATTCAGAAAATAAGGAAAGTAATTAAACTTAAAGTAATTAAACGCTAAACACATGCAGAGCAGGTTAGAGACTATGAAACCAGTGAAATTAGAAAGGCTCAAAAAAAAAAAAAAAAGTTGGCACTATACACATGTGGAGAAAGTTAAAGGATATGAAAGTAGTAAATTTAGAAAATATAAAAAAAGATCGCAGTAGCGCAAACAAACAAACATTATGTGAATTTCCCCTTGGGATTAATAATCTATCTATCTATCTATCTATCTATCTATCTATCTGCCTCATTTAACTATGCACCAGTCTACCTTTGGCTTTGCACAATACTACACTTTGCAATAATACTACACTATTGCACCTTAACACTTAATTCTACTTTATTCACATAATTTTACTTATTTATTATGTTCTACTATACTGTTACCTTTCAATCTATGACTTTTTGTTAATCTAACTGATATTCTTCTAACTTTGCACAGTTTTTGATAAACGGATCAGGATGCATTTCACTGCGTGTTGTCCTGTATAACTATCCATCCATCCATCCATTTTCCAACCCGCTGAATCCGAACACAGGGTCACGGGGGTCTGCTGGAGCCAATCCCAGCCAACACAGGGCACAAGGCAGGAAACAATCCTGGGCAGGGTGCCAACCCACCGCAGGACACACACAAACACACCCACACACCAAACACACACTAGGGCCAATTTAGAATCGCCAGTCCACCTAACCTGCATGTCTTTGGACTGTGGGAGGAAACCGGAGCGCCCGGAGGAAACCCACGCAGACACGGGGAGAACATGCAAACTCCACGCAGGGAGGACCCGGGAATCGAACCCAGGTCCCCAGATCTCCCAACTGCGAGGCAGCAGCGCTACCCACTGCGCCACCGTGCCGCCCCTGTATAACTATGCATGTGACAAATAAAGAATGTTGAGAATTTCAAAAACGGAGTTTACTGCACATGCATTTATTGGTTACTTTGTTCATGTATATATATTTATCCATCTGCTTATTTAAAAAGCTACATTTACCCCAGGAGTCAAAAACGTTCTGTCTAGTCCTTGTACAAAAACCTAGACAAAAGCTGGGGTATCATTTTGGTAACCCCATGTACTTTTGGAACTGTGAGAGGAAAATAGCACAACTTTACAGACAGGATTCCAATGCAGAACTCTACTTACTTTTTTACTTTGTAAAAAAAAATTAACTGCTGATGATATAGATCGTTTTGTCTGTGCTGAAATTCCAAATAGAGAAACCTATCCTGACCTCATTAAAAAGATTCAGCATATTGGGACTCGCAAGATTACAAATATTGTTTTTACAGAAGTTCTGAAATAAAAGTGAAACTAATGAAATAGCAACAATTCAAAGAAAAAAAAAATCTTAAAAGTGTGAATCCGGAAAACGAAACACGGGGGTTGGCGAGCGAAGCGAGCAGGGGGCGAAGCCCCCTAGTATTATAATATTTCCAGGTTTCTTGAGCTTCCATAAAAGCTACATTTCTCCTTGGGACAAATAAAGTTCTCTTTACTATATCTATCAGATAGGAAAGCATGTGGCAGTTGATCAGAAATATTGACAGGTTGATTGTGGTCAAGAGATATAAAAATAAACTAGGGGGCTCCGCCCCCTGCTCGCTTCGCTCGCCAACCCCTGGCGTTGGGACATGAGAAAGAGTCAGATGTATGAATTAGATATAGAATAGTGTGCAGCTTTGGATGATGCCCATAGAAATAACAAATAGAGTGTTTGTCATATATTAATGTTTTATTGGAATATTTCTTTCTATACAACATTAGTAGTAAAGATGGTGTCTTGTCCTTGAATGAGTCTTCCTTGGCATGGATTATTTATAATTTTAACTTTAACGTCAGATGAACGGCGAACACGTGAGAAGGCAACATAAAGTTGTCCATGTCCAAAAATGGGTTCAGAGAGGTAGATGCCAACCTTGTCCATGGTTTGTCCTTGTGATTTGTTGATGGTCATGGCAAATGCAGGTTTAATGGGGAACTGTCGGCGTTTCAATGTAAAAGGTAATTCTAGCTCAGAACTTGTAAGGTCAATTCTAGGAATGAGAACAGTATTGTTAGCATGTGATCCTGTAAGAACTGTCGCTTGAATAACATTGCGTGTCATGGTGTTGACGACTAACCGTGTGCCATTGCATAAACCCTGTTTTGTGTTAAGGTTTCTTAATAGCATGATTATTGTTCCGTTTTTAAGGGCAAGGTCGTGTTGTGGTAATCCGGCAGGGTTAATAGTGTTCAAATATTCTAAGGGGAAATTTATATGTTCATTGTCGTCATCAGAGTCAACTTTGTCTGAGCTTAGAAAGATCTGTGTCTCTCCAGGAAGTAATGAAATGACTTGGTTATTAATGTGATTAACATTAATATTTTTTGGACATAATATAGTGCGTTGTGTTAACAGGGGTATTTGGTCTAATGTGATTGCTGTTCCAAATATCTCTTTTACTAAGTCGTCTGAGATAAAGGATTGTGGAATGGAAATAATATCTGGGTGAAGTCCATCTGTATTTGTGAGTGTACCATTTCCCAGTTGTATTAGCCAACTGTTATATTCTGGATCTGGACATCGCATGTTTTGTACCAACTGTATTGTTTTAAAGCAATGCCAATTGTCTGCGTATTTTAAGGTGGACTGAACAATAGCTGAGCGCATGGCATGTGGAACAATAGCTAAGCATTGTCTAAAATCTCCTCCTAATAAAAGAACTTTTCCTCCAAAGGGAATATTATTATTCATCAACGTTTGTAGAAGTTTATCAATGGTGTTGAGTAAGTGACTTAATGCCATTGTACATTCATCAATAATTATCAGTTTTGCAAGACGGATGTCTCGGGCATTGCTACTGTGAATGTTCATAGTGGATACTGATGTCTCTGTGATTGGGACCGGTATTTTGAATTTTGAGTGACATGTACGACCATTTATTAACAGATTTGCTGCCACTCCGGAGGATCGCAGTCACTGTTAATATGTTTCCTTTTCTGCAGTTGAACGGTTAATAGTGCTTTATTGTAAGGAGATCCACCTATGCTGACACCTATGCTGTCTAGTGTGAAGGTGTTGACGTTCACTTTAGAATATGTGGCTTTGGGTGTCACTTCTTATGGATGTGTGTGTGTGTGGGGGGGGGGGGGGGGGGGTGAGGATTGTTGTTGCGCGAGCGTCTTCTTTCTTTTTGTGTTCCTGTGTCTTGTTTGAATCCCCCTCTTTGTGTGTGTCCCGTCCGTTGCTTGTAGGGTCTGTGGGGTGGGCTTCGCTCGCCAACCCCTGGTGTTGGGAATGACAAAGAGCGTGATGTATGAATGAGATATAGAATAGTGTGACGGTGTAGATGATGCAAATAGAAATCAAACAATAAAGTTTGTGGCACAGTGTAAAGGTTTATTTGAAAATTTCTTTGTACACGCCGTTTAAGTGTAAAAGGTAATTCCAGCTCAGAACTTGTAAGGTCATTTAAGATGGTTATTGTTGTGATCAGAGTCAAGTTTGTCAGAGCTTAGAAAGAGTTGTGTCTCTCCAGGAAGTAATGGAATGACTTGGGTATTTATGTTTTCCACATTAATATTTTTTGGACATAATATAGTGCGTTGTGTTAAAAGGGGCATTTGGTCTAATGAGATTGCTGTTCCAAATGTCTCTGTAACTAAGTCGTCGCAGATAAAGGCTTGAGGAATTGTAATAATATGTGGCTGAAGTCCATCTGTATTGGTGAGTGTACCATCTCTCAGTTGTAATAAGCAATTGTTATGATCTGGTTCTGGACATCGTATCTTTTTTACTAACTGTATCTTTTGAAAGTAATGCCAATTGTCTGCGTATTTTAAGGTGCACTGAACAATAGCTGAGTGCATGGCATCTGGAAGAATAGCTAATCACTGTCTAAAATCTCCTCCTCATAAAAGTACCTTTCCTCCAAATCGAATATTATTATTTATAAACGTTTGTAGAAGTTTATGAATGGTGTTGAGTAAGTGACTTCATGTCATTGAACATTCATCAATAAACAACATTTTTTCAAGACGGATGTCACGTGCAGTGCCACCGTTAATGTTCATAGTGGATACCGATTTGTAGGGTCTAATGCAGTTGATAAAGATTTAACTTTCAGGTACATCGTCAGTTATAAGCTTCTGTAGATATTCAGTATATGAATGTAAAGAAGGCAGTCTAATTTGACCCTTTTGACAACAACGTGTAAATGTATAACTTGTATTGCCAGTTGTTTCTTCAGGGAAGTGAACTGAATGACAATGATTGCAAATGACATTCATTAATCCGAATGAATTTTCCTGGTGTATGTTTTCCTTGTGCCGTTTGAGAGGCGTGTTGTTGCATGTGTAGTATTTGGGACGTGTTGTTATGGAGCTGTAATCGATTTGCCTGTGCTGTGTGAGAAGCCCGTTGTAGCCTTCGCTGCCATTAACGTATGTCTGAGACGGGAGGTGTTTCGTTTTGAATCCGTGCCTGTTGCGATGCAGCACTTTGATTGATAGATTGCGTAATGTGGATCTAGGATGTAGATTTGTGCATATTTGCGTTGTTGATTTGTTTCAGGGTGCACTGTTCCAATGCGATGCAGTATTTGTGCACATATGCGAAAGCAGTATGGTCCATTGCCTTTTGGTGGCCTGATATTTACTCCGGTATATGCAAAAGCAAATGAACTATTGTAGGATCTAATGCAGTTCATAAAGTTTTTAGCGGCCCCTCATCCGCCTCTCTCCCCCTCTTTGTGTGTGTCCCGTCCCTTGCTTGTAGGGTCTGTGGGGTGGTTTTGTGTTCTTTTTTTTGGTCTTCCATGGGCTTGTTGAATCCCCCTCTTGGTGTGTGTCCCGTCCCGTGCCTGTAGGGTGGCGGGGGTATGGTCGTGCCTTGCTATTGTGCGCTCGTCTGTTCTTTTTTTTTTGGTGTGTTTAGTTTCGTGTGCAATGTGTTTCGTGCTTTCCCCTCGTTTGAGTACTCTTTTATGTGCCTTTTCCTTATTTTGGTGCTTGTTGAGCCTCATTTTTGTGACTCCTTTCTGTATGTGCTCACTCCTGTTTTCTGTGCTCTTGTCGGACTCTTTTTGCGCCTGCGTCTCTCGCGGCCCCTCATCCGCCTCTCTCCCCCTCTTTGTGTGTGTCCCGTCCCTTGCTTGTAGGCTCTGTGGGGTGGTTTTGTGTTCTTTTTTTTGGTCTTCCATGGGCTTGTTGAATCCCCCTCTTGGTGTGTGTCCCGTCCCGTGCCTGTAGGGTGGCGGGGGTATGGTCGTGCCTTGCTATTGTGCGCTCGTCTGTTCTTTTTTTTTTGGTGTGTTTAGTTTCGTGTGCAATGTGTTTCGTGCTTTCCCCTCGTTTGAGTACTCTTTAATGCTTTTTTTCCTTATTTTGGTGCTTGTTGAGCCTCATTTTTGTGACTCCTTTCTGTATGTGCTCACTCCTGTTTTCTGTGCTCTTGTCGGACTCTTTTTGCGCCTGCGTCTCTCGCGGACCCTCATCCGCCTCTCTCGCCCTCTTTTGTCCGCCTTTCTCGGGTCCTCAGCCGACTCTCGCGGACTGTTTGTTGCGCCGGCGCAGTACGTCTTTTTGCAGCTATGGCCCATGGCCGGATGTGCCTGCGTCCATCATCCGGTTTAGCATTCTCGGTTAGTAATATGGATAGTAATCAAGGCATCAAGCATGATTTTTGAGCCAAACTTCTTATACACAAACTACATTTTACTGCATTAAGTTAAACTAGGTTATTAAGGTGCTTAACTGAAGCCATGGGCGGTACACTAGAGATTATAGCAATCTGAGCACTGAAGTTGAAGGAGACTGAAAATATTGAAAATGTTTTGACTAAAAGGTTCAGTAGCAGAGAATGTATTATAAAGGTTAATTGGGGGAAATGGAACATCGTGTAATATTTAGTAACTAGCCAACGCCGCATAATTATGTATTGATGGATGAACACTTTCTGAATGACACAGTTGTCCAATCGCTGTAAACAGAAGTGAAAACAAAATTGAGCCCGGTGCATTCTTTAACTGCCTTGTGGCGCAGTAGTAGTTTTGCAGTAAGGAGACTGTGGAAGATTGTGGGTTCGCTTCCCGGTTCCTTCCTGTGTGGATAGCGCTTTGAATACTGAGAACACCGCTATATCAATGTAATGAAGTATTATTATTCGTATGCGTCCAGCCCCCTTTCTCTCTCTCTCTGCACGTGTTCCTACAGGCATACACTGCATAATTATTTATTGACGGCTGAACACTTCCGGAAAGACACAGTTGTCTAAACGGGGTGGGTTTGAGGATACAACAGTAAGTGAATGAAAAGAGAACTCTGGAGAGAGCAACATACAATTATTGTCAGTGACTAAAAACTGGGTTTGGCAGATACATGCATATCATTTTGAAAGTTTGGCCCTGTGCCTTATTAATTGTCATCATAAAGGCCAATCTAACAAGAAATTGTCTTCGTGTAAAAGTAAAAGGCAAATTATCTGCGACAAACAAACTGTTTTACATGCTGCATACCAACCGGCAGCGTAGCACACGCCGCATAATCACGCCGCTTTTTTAATGTTTATTAAGCAGAGGGACAAAATTGAACATTTGCAGAATCCGTAATTTAATAAACCACCAAGTAAAGTAATATTGCAACAATGCACGCTACGAACCAACATACAATCATTGTTCAGTACGCACTGCCTGCTGATGTGCCCGCCCCCAACTCCTCACCTGAGTCGCTGTCGTCTGTGCAGCTCTGAGCCACGTTGTCCTTTCATTGTTCATTGCAGTTCCGGCTGCTTTTCTATATATAATCCACCAAGTCACCTGACCATAGTAGTAGGTTGGTGGTGGGGGGGGGGTGCGTACACAGGGCAGGGACATAATCAGAGCGAGCGTATGACCAGCACTTACTGGGTATTCCTCGTTCGTGGGGAACAATTGCAAGCCCCGGTCCCCATTACGAATGGGGTTCAATGGTTTACCCACGCCTGTCGGCGCCGGGTAGACACACGTTGATCCATTCAGTGTAGCGCGTGTGCAGTACCGGATATCCAAGGGCATCACAGACCTGTTAATGCTCAATCTCATGGGGCTGAAAGCCACTTGTCCCTCTAAGAAGTTGGACGCCGACCGCTTGGTGATTGCGAAACTATTTAGCTGTAGGGAGTCTCATTCGTTTTCGGAATTAACCAGACTAATCGCTTCACCAACTAAGTACGGCCATGAAACACCACGCATAGAATCGAGAAAGAGCTATCAATCTGTCAATCCTCTCCGTTGCTGGGCAGGGTGAGGTTTCCCGTGTTGAGTCACATTAAGCAAAATTTGTGTGTGGGTAAGTTGTTGCGTCCGGGCACATGAGCAGGCACTGTGAATGCCTTGAGAGCGTGGGTGGATGCGTGCCGGGGAATAATGAGTATCTATATATCTTATTAGATATAGACAGCGTCTGATAGTTGTGATGGTTTTACACTCCAGTACATTGCAGTGAACGCTGGTAACAGTCAGGCGGGCAGGCGTTCTCGTCCCATGCTCTTAGAGTTGGTGGGCGTGTCTCTCTATCGGTTCAAGTTGTTGGGTGGTGCTCTGTCGTTTGTATCCCATGGTCAGACGACTTGGTGTATTATATATGGAAATGCAGCCGAAACCGAAAGGAATAATGAGAAGTCAACGTGGCTCAGTGGTGCATGTGTACTGTAGCAGAGATGGAAACGAGTTGGTGAGTTGTTGCATCCGGGCACATGAGCAGGCACTGTGAATACCTCGAGAGCGTGGGTAGACGTGTGCTCGAGTTGGTGGGTATGAGTTGGTGGGCTGGGCTTTGTGAGTTGACTGACATGGCTATTTTTTGCGTATACCATGGTTGTCTTCCGGCAGTGTGAATGCCTCGAGAGACAGGGCGTCCTTGTTTGGTGAGTTGTTGCAGTTTGTGAGTTAAAAGCTGCGATGGTTTTACATGCTGGTAACAGTCAGGCGGGTAGGCGTTCTCGTCCCATGGTCTTAGAGTTGGTGGGTGTGGCTCTGTGAGTTGTCGGTGTATCCCATCGTCTTAGCGTTGGCGGGCTAAGAGTGGTTTATTTATCGTGCGTATCCCATGTTTTACACACTGCATACAGCGATTCACATCCACGATAAACATGCCTCTTCTTAGATGGTCCTGCTGCGTCCACCCTCGTTCTCGAAGCATACACACTGCCTGGTCATGCACCCGCTCGCAACAGCAACTCACAGAGACCCGCCCACCAACTCTAAGACCATGGCGTGTAAAACAGTTTGTGATGGTGGACGTGGTCGTGCATCGTAACCGAAAAGAATAATGAAAAGTCAACGTGGCTCAGAGGTGCATGTGGACTGTAGCAGAGACAAACGTGAATAACGGCGTGTTTTGTGAGTTGCTGCATCTGAGTTGGTGGGCATGGCTCTGCGAGTTTTCGTCGTATCCAATGGACTTAAGAGTTGGTGGTCGTGGCTCCGTCCTGCGTGCTTTCATGGGTGTCTTGCTTGCGCTGGCGGCGGCTTAGTGAATTATATATATAGATGTTCAACAAATTCTTTAACTAACTAACTAATCCACATATGGGGAAAGCTAATGTCATAGTGGTAAGCAGAATGGTCAACATATAGTTAACGGGAACCAATGGAAAACTAACACAATAAGAAGGGGTGTTCTATTTGACTGGGTAATTTCAGAACACATGGATCGGTCTAAGGCTACAAAAGTTGTTAGTCTGTGAGGCATTTCCTATGGACATACTGAAGACATACCCTCTTACACATGCCTAGGAATAACACCTGTGACTCCCCAAAGATGGTCATACAGAATGATTGTCAAAGAAGCCAACTGAAACATCAGAAAACAAGTGTGCTATCCTACAGTCTTCCTTCGCCCATCTGTATATGGGAGTAAATGCAGCATTTAAAGGCAAGTTAAATAATATTGTTTTTATACTAAATACTGTATGTTCTAGTATTACCTTTGTTGTATAAGACCCACTTGGAACCCCCAAGCCCAGCGCCAAAACGAAAAAACGAAAGTGACCGAGGCAGCTACGAGTTTGCAGCCTCGTCGTGTAATGCTTCATTTGGCAGTGAGTTGATGCAGGGAGTACTTTAATCCGACCACTGACCTGACCCGCATTTTTCTTTTCTGTCTCCTCCCTTTCAGGATGACCCAATCCTAGCCGCTGATCCACAGCTGTTGCACCGACCTGATGAGGAGGACTACCTGTTTCTGACTGAAGATGGGCATCAAGTGTTATGGTGGATAAAATCTGTAAATTTTTCTCTATATTTTCATTATATTTTGCTCAATCCCAACAAGATCAATTCAGATTCTGGACACTTGTATAGGCATTATAACTTCAAAAGCATATCATCTTCCCTTATACTTTACTTTTATAACAGTTGTTCAAACAAAATGGTTTTCAGCCTGGGAAAGGAAGACATGCTGATACCTCAGACTATTGATTACTTTATGGATGGACATCTGGGACAATCTATTGCTAAATTAGTTTACAGCCTGGGAAAGGAAGAAATACCAGTAGGTACTAGGCAACATCAAAAAACTTTATTATTTGGGAAAAGATAGATTAAAGAGTTCATCCATCATATTGACAGCCAGTCAATCAGGTGTATGCAACAATCATGTGTTGTGAAACCCCAGGCATGAAATTTTATAATAAATATGCCTCGTCTGAAAAATATCGGCAGAGTTTCTTTGCAGCCTTTGTCGATTTTTGTAACGCGTTCAACTCAGTTGATCGAGCTGCCCTGTGGGACATCCTGAGGGTTTGTGGGATCCCCTCGAGGTTGCGGGATATCATGGCCGGCCTATACACTGGTACTGTGAGTGCTGTGTAGAGTGGAGGCAGAACCTCTGCTTTTTTCCCAGTTGATTCTGGGGTTCGTCAGGGGTGTGTTCTTGCTCCTACTCTGTTCAAAGCTTGTATGGACTGGGTTTTGGGCAAGGTTGTGGGGTCTAACGGCTGTGGGGCATCTGTTGGTGAAGAAAGATTTACAGATCTTAACTTTGCTGCCGATGCTGTGATCTTCACAGAGTCAATGGAGGCTCTGATCAGGGCGATCGAGAGACTGAGTGAGGAGTCTGAGTGTCTGCGCTTGCAAATGTCCTGGAAAAAAAACAAGATCCAGGCTTTTAATGACCTCTTGGGCACAGCCATCAGCAGTGTGTCTGTCTGTGGAGAGAGTGTTGACCTTGTCTAGAGGTTTACATACCTTGGCAGTGACATTCATGTCTCTGGGTGACTCTTCCTATGAAGTCAGTAGATGGATTGGGAGAGCATAGGAGGTCATGAAATCGCTGGAAAGGGGTATGTGGCGCTCCTGTTATCTATGCAAAAGACGAAGGTCCAAGTCTTTAGAGTCCTGGTGCTTCCTGTCTTGCTATATGGTTGCGAGACAAGGACGCTATCCAGTTACCCGAGATGAAGACTGGACTCCTTTGGTACTGTGTTGCCCCAGAAAACCCTTGGGTACCGTTGGTTTGACTTTGTGTCGAATTAGTGGTTGCTCATGGAGTCACATTACCTGCATTGTGAGGGAGCTTCAGTTACAGTACTATGGCCATGTGGCTCATTTCCCAGAGGGTGATCCAGCTCATAAGATCCACATTGTTGGGGACCTGAGTGGCTGGACCAGACCAAGGGGTCGCCCATGTAACACCTGGCTGCGGCAGATAGAGGGTCATTTCCAGATGGTGGGACTGGACCGCGTGTCTGTCTGGGGGGTTGCCAAATGGGATCCCAAGTTGTACCAGTGCATGCTCCCCAACTTGAGAAACAGCGACGACAGAAGAGCAACGTCAGAAGAGAAAACAGAGAAATGTGTCACCAGTCTTGATCCGATCGTCAGTTAACGGCATTTCATGAACATCGATTGCTAAATCAGCACCGCCCTGGGACATTCATCCTTGACATCACTAATTCCTTTCAGTAAGCTTTTTTAAGACTATTTATCCAGACTTTACGATCGATCTTATTCTCTATAACTTTTTATTGTTTTTTAATAAATACCAACTTGTTTTTATCTTTCTATACTTGGTCTTTATATGCAGAGTGATTGAATTAATAAAGTAATTTTTTTCTGAGCACCTGGAGCAGCCAGAGGTTTACCATACCCTCTGTGCTGTAAGGTTTATTAAGGTTGAGGGTCAGAGCTCTACCCGATAGTAGGGAGCAGTACTTAAAGTAGGACTTTGGTTGGTAAATTGTGTATAACCAAAGATGTTGAGCCTTTGTATGCTTAAATATATTCCTAGTATTTAGGTCTGATATATACTGTATATAAACATTGTATGTTTTTCGTGCCGATAATAAGTAAGTCTCTTGAACTGTTAAGACAGTGACAAGTTGTGTTATTCTTATAGCACTTGTGTGGTTTAAAGTGCTAGAAGTTAACCAGCTGTGTGTGTGTGCCATTCATAGGGCACTATTGTGGTTAGGGTCTGAGTGTATGTGTATATCTATGTATGTGTGTGTTATTATTAGAGTGTGGCGAACCTGACAAGTGTAAGGGGTAGGGGTAGACAGACGATAACACACCAAGGCAGGGCGATTGATAACATAACTGTTTGCTGTGTCTGTCTGCGCTATATAAATGTAATGAATTATTATTATTATTATTATTATTAAAGTGGTTAATAAATACCCAGTCTGTTCCAGTTTTGTCTTGACTAAAGCTGGTTTTCCTGAAGCCCTTGGACTCAGTCTCGTCTTTCGGGTGCAAGACACTGACTCACGCGTCACAATGGTTACTAGGGAAATACACATTGGTTGTAATTAGACCACAATTCTAAAAGAACACATCTCTGGGAGCATGCACTCCCTGCTGGATACAAGAATGTAGGAGACAAACCTGTGCAAACTTCACAGACATCAGAGTTGAACCCTGACCGCTTGATCCATGAGGCAGCAGCTCTACCCCCTGCACCATCAAGAAAACTGCAATATAAAATAAAAGCTAATTATGCATTGTATGTCAATAAAGTATTTTCTCTACATGTTGCATCAATTCTTGTACTGGTGATGGAAACAAAACACTGAAGATCGTTATAATTAAGCTGCATTGAACTGTAAGCTGGGCTTGTGATTTGAACTTTGAATATTTACTTTGTGTTGAAATCTTTTCTGCATCTTTTAACTAGTAGTAGAGCAGACTCTTAGGCATGTTAGCTATTACAACTTTACAGGGTCATTAGTCACATGTACTGACCCTAGTGAGATTCCTATTTGCATATGCTAATTGAGGCATGTGACATGGACCAGTTGAAGTCACAAGTTTACATGCACTTAGGGTGAATTCTTTAAAACTCATTTAATAACACCTCCACAGATTTTATACTAACAAACTATACATTTAGCATATCGTTTAAGACATCTACTTTGTGCACAGCAAAAGTAATTTTTCCTACAGTGTTCACAGAGTATTTCACGTTTTATTGACTATATCACAAGTCCAGTAGGTCACAAGTTTACATACACTTTGTTAATATTTGGTAGCATTGCCTTTAAATGGTTTATATTGAACCAAATGTTTTGGGTAGCCTTCCAGAATCTTACAATAAGTTGCTGGAATTTTGTCCCTTTCCTCCAGGCAAAACTGGGAGAGATTCATAGGCCTCGTTGCTCACACACGCTTTTTCAGTTTTCCCCACAAATTTTCAATCAGATTGAGGTCAGGGCTTTGCCACAAGTTTGGAGGTATGCTTGGGGTCATTGTCAATTTGGAAGTCCCTTTTGCGACTGAGCTTCAACTTCTTTGATGAGCTCTTGAGATGTTGCTGCAATATGTAACAGGTGTCTGGTCACACTTACAGGTAATCTAACTTAGACACCATTTAAATATCCGACTGCGCCACCCAGTTTTATTAAGAGACTGGGAACTCCTGAAATTTACCAATAATAGCACACAGGTTTCTTTAAATTGGGCGGTGAGTAAACACACAATGAAAGACACAACAGTAATTTCAGAAAAGAGCAACAGTAAGTTATCTTACACAAGACAATATAAGGTACATTAAAAAGATAAATGAACATAACAAAATCTAAACATATCAGGAATTAATCTCCTTTTTTTTAAAAAAAGGAAAACACACAGTCCACACTCTAAAAGTCCGTTAAAAACAAGAATTGGAGGATACAACCTTTAGTGGTGCAGAGTCCAAGTTGCTCATTGTGTTAGCCCAACACTTAATCGTTCAACTGTCCACGGATGCACTCTGTTCACCAGACACTCGTTTTCCCAACAGAAGTTGTGTCAAATTGTTGAATCCCTGTCAGCGTCTCTTCGTTGTTCCTTTTTCTTCCACTCTGGGCTCCTTGTGTTGCTGTGACCTAGGCACGCCTCATTTCTCGTCTGTCAGCTTTGCTTGGTCCTTTCATGCGGATTCCCTCTCTCGCTGAACCCACATCCGGCGTCTCCTTGTGGAGCTGTCTCTTCCTCCCTGGAAGTGTTGCCGTCCTTGTGCCTCACGTCGTGCCAGCCAGGTACCCTCGTCTACGAGCCCCTGTGCTCTGTCCGAGTGTCTTGGCAGCGTTCTCAGTGGACTGTCCCCCCTGCCTTTTGCTGCCCAGGAGTTTAAATCTCCTTCAGTCCCTGCTGTTGCCAGTCCTGGACAATCAGTTTAACTCTTTTAGGGCTAATTTTTTTTTGTTTCTTTTCTCCCAGGGCTGAATATTTTTCCAAAAACTAACATTTTTAAAAAAGAACACAAAGCAATTGTTTAACACATCAAATCAACAAAAAAATTTACTTTTGACAAATGTTACTGTCTTGCATGTTGTATGAGCCTGCATACTCTATGATTTCACATACATATCACATACATTTTACACAGCAAAGTCTGATCTTGCTCAAAGCAGCCAATTTCAGTCATTGCCACATTGCACTCCTTACAATATGTGTTGCTTTGATGCCTATTTTTCAATTGTCTGTTGCTGCACTTTCTAACATATATTGTTAGTGTGTACTGTAGAGAGACAAGTCACCCATTTGCCATCGTGCCATGCCACTGCCACCAAGTTTTCTGCCTGCATGAAAACCGTATTGTCACCTCTTTTCATCTTCTGAAACTTTATGAACTTTATGTATGACATTATAGCCTGGCTCACCCCATGGGATTTGCTTCTGTTTATTACAGAAGTGAATAAAACTTTGCAGCAGCACGTACCTAAGCCACCAGGGGACAAAACACGTTTGGACCAATGCTCCCTGAAGTTATATCACCAGTTTTGTTCCATCTCTATTTGTAATGCCACAGCGCGCTTCATCTCGTCTTTCGTTGTGGGTTTCCACTTTGAAAAACGAGAATGCGATGCAAACGCAGCCCGCGATTCAAAAAAAATCTCTGCCTACCTGTTTGTCTCATCTGACAGTAGCTGAAAAGCAGCATCAGGAGAGAGCAGCCTGAAGTACAGCAGCTGGTGATCTGTCGTGTCCAACAGCAAGCCATGCCGTCTTGTAAACTCCAGTAGCCAGATCGGCTCTCAACGGATCAATGTCTGTGTATTTATCCCATGCGAACTTTGCCGTAGATGCATCGGCTGCGCGAAGGCACTCAACTGGCAGCAGATCCGCTGGCGCGGCATCGGCTGGTGTCTGATCAGCTGATGCCTGCTTCTAACTCTCTTGCTCGATCTCCTGATCACTGCCAATAAAGTCCGATTCTGAAAAATCAAGAGTCCGACTCCGCGATAATGCGCAAAACATCGCCTGCCGAGTGTTTTCTTTTCTGCACTTGCTTCGCTGACTTTTCACATGTCGGTGCCATCTTGCCTTTGTTTACATTTCGCAAGTCACGCACACGCAATGTTTATTTGCAGAGTCAACGAGTCTAGCATTCCTCCAAGCACAGAGGGAATGCCTGTGACGTGACAGTGAGATTTGTCGCCATTAACAGCTGATTGTCGCCCCCTATCCCTGGATGTCGACTTTTGTCGACATTCGCCTTCAACCCCTCCTGTCGACAAAAGTCGACATCCGCCCTAAAAGAGTTAATCAATGGCACATCTAAATTTCCTGGGTTTAACAATTAATGAAAACACAAGTTAACAAAATGTACTGTTACCAACCATTAATGAGTACAGATCTGCTGATTAGAAACCAATATTGTCAAACATGTTAATTTCAGGTAAATACAGACATCCTCCGAAATACAGACATCCTCCAAGGAAGCAGCAGTTCTTTTATTACAACTTGGTATTTGTTTGTATACTCAACCAGCCAGACTTTAAAGCGATGACTCTTTTGTAAGACAGCAAATACCTACACAGATAACCCTGACACAATCAGTAACTGGATTATCCAGGATATCGAAAAACAAGGTCCCCTTCTGACAATATATCTACATAATTTTCCTTCCTCATGATGCCTTCTATTTTCTGAAGTGCACCAGTCCATCCTGCAGCAAGGTAACCTCACAACATGATGCTCCCAACCCCAGGGGTGACAGTTTGGATGGTGTTCTTCGGCTTGTAAACATCACCCTTTTCTCCCCCCATACATAACAGTGGTCATTATGGCCAAACAGTTCCATCTTGGATTCATCAGACCAGAGGACATTCTCCTGAAGGTAAGATCTTTGTCCTCATGTGCCACTGCAAACTGCAGTCTGGCTTTTTTATGGTGGCTTTGGAGCAGAGGCAACTTCTTTGCTGAGCAGCCTTTCAGGTTATGCTCATACAGGACTTGTTTTACTGTAGATACAGATACTTGTCTACATGTGTCCTCCATTATTTTCACAAGGTCCTTTGCTATTGTTCTGGGATTGCACTTTTCGTGCCAAAGTACTTCTTCTCTAGGAGACATGTGTCTCCTTCCTGAAGAGTATGACAGATGTGCAGTCCCAATGTGTTTATATTTGCATATTATTGTTTGTACAGATTAACATGGAACCTTCAGGCATTTGGAAATTGGTCCTAAGGATGAACCAGATTTGTGGAGGTCTACAATATTTTTTGTCTGAAGTCTTGGTTGATTTCCTGGGATTTTCTTATTATGTCAAGCAAAGAGGCAGTGAGTTTGATGGTAGGCCTGAACAGACATCCACATGTTGACTCCAAATAGGCTATCAGAATTGAAATATCTAATTGGTCACAAGTTTACATACACTTTGACATCATTTTCTGGAATTTTCCAAGTAAGGCGCAGCAGTTATGTAAACTGCTGACCCACTGGAATTGTGTAGTCAATAAAAAAGTGAAATACTCTTCTGTCTATGAACATTGTTGGAAAAAATTACTTTTGCCCTGCACAAATCAAATGTTTTAAATGATATCCCAAATTTATAGTTTGTTAGTGTAAAAGCTGTGGAGCGGTTATAAAGTGAGGTTTAAGGAATTCACCCTAAGTGTATGTACATTTCTGATTTTAACTGTATTTTACATAAAGACAATAAACAAAATGACTGGAATTATGATGGACAATGTATACTACAATGCATGGAGAGTACATCCACTGGTAAAGATTGTGGAATCACTAGTCTTGGAGGATGTTCATTCAGCTGGTTTATATTGTTGCAAAAAACAAATCACAGATATGACACAAACCTATTTTATTTACCAGCTGAACATTCTGGTATTGTAAAACAGTTTTTCAAAAAAAAAAAAAAATTGTTGTAATTAATGGCACTTTTTTTCAGATCAAGTACAGGACATAATTAATTAATCGTTAACCCAAAAAATTATTTGTTGCACCTCCTCTGTTTTTTATGACAGCTGGAATTCTTTAAGATATGGACTTCACTAATGGAAAAGAATTTCTTCATCAATCAGGTTCCAACTTTCTTTTATAGCAGTTGACAGATTAGCTTTGCAGTATGGAGCCTTGTCATAGACCTTATTTTTTTTCAAATTCCACTATAAATTTACAATCAGATTGAGATCTGGACTGTTTGCTGGCCATGCCATTGAGCACATATGCCTATTCTGAAGAAAAGTTTTAATGCTCTTTGGTCTGTGGCAAGGGTGGCACGGTGGCACAGTGGTAGCGCTGCTGCCTCGTAGTAAGGAGACCTGGGTTTGCTTCCCTGGTCCTCTCTGCGTGGAGTTTGCACGTTCATCCCGTGTCTGCGTGGGTTTCCTCCGGGTGCTCTGGTTTCCTCCCACAGTCCAAAGACATGCAGGTTAGGTGCATTGGTGATCCTAAGTGTGTCCCTTGGTGTGTATGTGTGCCCTGCCTGGGGTTTGTTCCTGCCTTGCACCCTGTGTTGGCTGGGATTGGCTCCAGCAGACCCCCGTGACCCTGTGTTAGAATATTGCGGGTTGGACAATGACCGACTAACTGGTCTGTGGCAAGATGCATTATCATCCTGAAAAATGACTTCATCATCACCAAACCTACTTTCGACAGATGGAATGAGAAAAGTGTACAAAATTTCAATGTACACCTGTACATGTACTGTAATTATTGCCATCTCCCCTGGTCCTTAACTTGACATGCAACCCCATATCATCAGTCTTTTTCTTTGTCTTTCGGCTGCTCCCATTAGGGGTAACCACTGCAGGATCATCTTTTTCCATATTTTCCTGCCCTCTGCATCTTGGTCTGTCACACCCACCACCTGCATGTCTTCTCTCACCACATCCATAAACCTCCTCTTAGGCCTTCCTCTTGCCTGGCAGCTCCATCTCTTGTTTCCTTCTCTCAGTATATCTAGCATCTCTCCTCTGCACGTGTCCAAACCAAAAATCTTAGCATCTTTAACTCTGCCACCTCTGTCTCCTGTTTTTTGGTCAGTGCCACCGTCTCCAACCCATATAATATAGCCGGTCTGACTACCGTCTGCCATAAAACACTTCTGACACTCTTCTCTAATCACAAGTATTTAAACTCACCCACCTTTTCCAACTCTACTCTCTGCATCCTCACCATTCCTCTGACCTTCCTCTCATTCACATACTGTACAGTATTGTATCTTGTTCCTACCGACCTTCATTCCTCTCCTCTCTACAGCATATCTCCACCTCTTTAGGGTCTCCTCAACCCGCTTCCTACTCTTGTTACAGATCACAATGTCATCCTCACACATCATTTGCTTGTTTTCTTTAGTCATTTTTATGTTTCATTGGAATGGTACCAAACAAAAGTTCCAGCATCATCTCCAAGTTTAAGGCAGATTCGTGATTCATCACTTATTATTTTCATCCAATCATCCACAGTCCATGACTGCTTCTCTTTAGTCCACTGTAACCTTGTTTTCATCCATTTATGTGTTACTTATGGTTTATGTTTGGCTTTTCTGTATGTAAATTCCATTTCCTTCAGCCAATTTGTTCCATTGACTCCTGCTCTTGCCCATTTGTTTTTCCTTCTTTTGTTGTGCTTTTCTATTTTCCAGGCATATTGCTTCGAGTTTACTTCCTGACACTTTGATGTTTTCCTTGGTCTACCTACATGGTTCCCTTTACCAACTTTCCTATTTTGTTTATACTTACTCCAAATTTTAGACACAACTGACTGAGAACAACCAACATCTTTTGCCACACTCTGTTGAATTACCTTCTTGAAGAGGTTTTATAGTCCTTTCCATTGTTTCAACTTGTTAGGCCATGTTTCCCATCAATCAGCCACGTGCAACAGCTAGTTAAGGTCTGCAAGCACTCTCTATAAACTGCAGACTAATTGGCCTATTTAGACTTGTGCAGGTATTTGTTTTAAAAATGCAAATTACTGCTTGATTCCATAATGTTTTCCTCATCGTTGAGTGAGTCCATAATTTTTTCCTCTACTTGGTCCGAACGAAAAATGTATCAATTACAACAATTTCATTTAATTTTTTTGAGGTATGTTTTACTATGCCAGAATGTTCAATTGTTAAATAGTTTTCTGTCATTATCTGTGATTTGCTTTTTTTGCAGCAAAGTAAAACAGCTGAATTAACATCTTCCAAGAGTAGGGATTTCATAATTTTTTCCAGAAGTTGTAGACCAGAAATTGCTAGAAAATGTTGAAGCAAACATTTGTTTCTTCTGGATTTTCTGTATCGTGAAATGTGTAAAACCTCTTGGTAGATAAGATTAGCATGGGTAGCAGCCTGGGGGAAAGGGCAGAATTCTAAAGTTTTAAAGTTATTAGTCATTTATGCAGCAGTTAAAGAAAACTGATTTGAAAATGTCATAACATTAGGAAGCAGAATGGTGAGCAGGCATCTGCTTTGATAAGTAGCATAGGTGTTGAGTGACGCTCAGGTCGCAAGACAATCGTTTGGACCACTTATCCCAGGATGGAAATTCTCATTTTTCTTTAAGCAGCTGTCCACATGGGGTAATATTTGGTTGTCTTACAGGCATCTTTTTTCTGTTTGTGTATTGGTGTGAAAATTGGATTTAAAGGTAAGTTAAATATTTAGTTTTTTCTACCAGAATATGTTTGTTGCAGTATTTCCTCAATAGTTATTAGAATATATTGGTTACAATTAGACTACAATTCTAAAAAACTCATTCTCAGGGGGCCTTCACATACGCACATGCACATCATAAATAGCTACAACTACATGGTATAGGTGAACCGAAATAACAATTTGGTGAACTTGGCAATATAATACTCTGTGCTAATAGATTCTCCCTAAATTTAGCTTACTAATTTAAATTTAGCTTACTACTTATTTATATAGAGCTGTGTAATTTACTATTAAATTAAATTTACTTCCAAATTAATATAATGTAGCTAGCTTCATCCACCTAGCTCTACAGTTTAGGCCAGTTACAACACATCCACTGACTTATGTAAGAGTTAAATTTGAGCCCTGCTCTATGTGTGCACCTGGCATGTGTCTGAGTCTCACATCCTTCTGAGCTTATGCTTAAAAGCTGATGCTGTTATTTTATTATTGACTATGATAAAATGTATTTCTTGTTACTTTATATAAAACCCTTTAAGAGAAATGTTATATTTATGGCATAACCATTCTTCTATAGTACTAAGTTTCCTGTTTTTGTACCAAAGCTGGATCATAAAATTAATGAGGCCATTGTTCTTTACTAACTGAAAAACAAGACGTATGTGGCAAAGTTCACACATCTCCTAAAATAAAAAATATACATTCAATATAGTCATGTACATCCTAAACAAACAGGACTATCAATCAAATTGTGGTCACATAAGGTATCAACATCTGCCATGTCCTGTTAGCAACTAGGTGTAACCAATCATGTTAAAAGTTTTCTGAATATGTAATGAATTCCTTTTAAAGAATAATGACCTAATCAATGGATTGTATAAATATAGCGCAGATGACACTTTTTTCTCTTGTAGCATGTGGCTAATATGTAATACACTTGTTACCTCTTCAGAGATTTAGATAAAGAATAACGATTGACACTTTTTCCTGCCTGTGTTCTATTGCTTAAATCGGGGCATTCCAGTGGGGGGTGGTTGTCTGTATTCATAATTTCCTTTCACACTTATTTCAGCAGTGTGATTCAGACATCAGCAAGGCTTTCTGTAGGTTTACTTTTACATTGCAACTGGTCTTGCTGAAATTTTCTTTTTTGCCCTTATAATGTTCCTGTCTGCAGAACTGTAGCTTTCTGCTGTGCCACAAACTTGTCAGACTAGCCACAACTGACCTGGTGGCATTGCCCCTATTACCTTTAACATGATGGAACAAGCTTCTATTTCCACTGTATCTTCGTTTGACAATAGCTCCCTCAGCAAAGCTGAGCTCTTTAAGCAACTACAAATGAAAATCTAGCATGTTGGGCCTCTTGGTATACATAAGCTACAGGCAAACTCACAAACTCAATAGTAAGTGTATTATTATTGTGGGTTCAGTGGGACTTACCAAGTCTGTTACTAGTTTGGTCTACTCTTTCACCCTAAAATTAACATACATACAGATACACCTATGAATAGGGATCCTACAGACAAAAGCCTCTGATGAAAGCCTAATTGTTCACCACCAATCAATATTCTACTTAGAACCCCTTCACATTCATATATAGATATCCTAATTTAGATAATGGTAATGTCTAGAGGTGCATGACATGCTGTAATCAGCACGTGCTCCCAACCTTTCTCTCTCTCTAGGTGCATCATACAATACTCTATAGGAGTCACTACTTAAGAACTTACTATCACCAGCACTGACAAACATACAGGTGTCATCACAACACAATTAAAAGTGCAACTTTTTTGGTTATACCACTTACCAGACAAACAATGTGCCCAACTTTCATTGCAGTTGTCTTTCTTTTGAGGAGCGACCTCTTAGCCTCAATAAACTTATGAGCCAATTAATGTGACTAACTCCTCATACAGGTTTCTTAATTTTCAAATTATATTTTAGTCATTCTAGATACAAGAACAAAATATAGAAAATGTAAAAGCAAAATGGTATTTGTTAATGAATAATAACAACATAGAGAAGGATGTAATAGAAAATAAAAGTCTGAATATAGTCTTTAGAAAAAGCTTACAGAAAATACCAAGAACTGGAAGTTGTCCCAGTGTGCCCTTTTGACTTAGCAATCACTTGTATATTCACAAAATGCTTTCGCTGATGTTCAGATGAAACGGTCCCATGTGTCTCATCTCCTCTTTTGATGTCACCTTCATCCTCTTCTTTTCTTCTTGTCGTCACTGTTTTTGGTCCATCAGACAAGCCATATTTATGTTAAAATTCCACATGGGCCTTTGGGACATGTGATATTGCACACATTTGATTGGCTGGTTGTCCTTATGATGGATGACTTCACTCAAAAGTTATTCCTCTCCGTTTCCCAAGTTATAAAATAATTAATATGGCCTGAGGCATCATCCTTGTCTTTTGCTTTGTTTACACAGACGTTTTAAAGTGATTGATTACTGGTACAATTCAGGAAGAGAAGACCTTTGATCTTAATTACCCCTGTAAGTGTTATTTGAGCAAAATATTTGTTTTGAGGTAATACAATTCAGGAAGAGAATTAAGTTAGTCTTCTTTGTTTGAGCAAAAATTAAAATACTGTATAAACACCTACAATTTAAAATTGAACATCTGCCACTCCAGGACACTACACCAAGGCATTTTCTCCAGCTGATACAAGAGTGGCTAATCAAGGTGATTTGACATTTCTCCAACTCCTCGACAACTTGGAGTCTTCAGGATGGGAATTTCCCTTCCTACACTGGCAAAGGCTCGCCTCCACATGTGTTGATGTGCATAACTGTGCACCAGTTTTCACCCAAAAGATTGGATGTATGAATTGTATGGTGTGAGGGATTGCCGGCCATATATTCCGGCCAACACCTCCAAGCTGCTGGATGGAGCCTTACCTGCAACATAGGGATGCCCCGAGTTCCAGCAGGGATATCATGGACTATGGAGTTTTAATACACAGCCCTGCTGGATAACGTCGGGGCTGCCAGGAGTCGCTGCAGGGAGGCTCACAGAGTGCTACATGCCCTATAACCCGGAAGTGCGTCATAAACACATGACCGGAAGGAACGACGTGCTTCCGGGGTGAAGAAGTGGAGTTTTTATATGACCTGGAAGTGTTCCTAGTCACGTGGACAGAGAGGGCGAAACACTTCCAGGTCAAGGACTATAAAAGGACTATGGGAAATCCCAGGGCGGCGAGCTGAGTTGGGTGGAAGGGTGGCAATGCGTCTGGGAGAGGAGGATTGGTTATTATAGTGTATTGATTATTGATTGTATGAGTAGTGTGGAGTGGAGGGTGCTTTGTGCACATTATTATAAAATAAATAATAATTGGATTTTTACCCAGTGTTTGGAGTGGTACCTGAGGGTTCAAGAGGTCGATAGGGGCCTCAACTGCGACAATGGTAATCTGTACTGAAGATTGTTACAATAAGTGCTCAAACAAACTGCACTGAACTTTGAATTTTTCTTTATGTGGAACTCTTTTTCACTATAGATTTGAAATCCAACCCAACTAAAACCAAGTTAATATTTATATCTCCCTGTTAACAACCATTTCTGCAGTTTTTGCACTTTTTCTTTTATTCTATGTGTAGTTCATGGATGCAATCGCCTTGAAATGTATTAATTTGTAGTTATTTCTATAGACTTTGTCTTGACTGGACTTGCATCCTTGGGGACAAATTAATCATCTGTGGTTCACTGAATGAGACTTTCTTTTCATTGCCTGCTCCTGCCTGATGTATGCTGTAATAAAATTTTTTCTTTGCAGCATGGAGATTTAGGAGCTGGGGATGTTCTGTTTTCTTGATTGTAATGGATATGCTGGATTTCTGTCGCTTCCTTCTGTACTTTCTTCAGCTGGGAATGACTGAGAAGTGATCTGCTGCTTGCAGCCACCTGGCTTGTGCCTTTGGGGTGATCACGCTTGTAATACCCAGCGCTATATGTATGTGGTTGTATTTGGAACAACCAGATTCTGGTAGCTATCTTTAATGTGCATCTTGTAATATCTCCTAGATTCTGGTAGCTATCTTTCATGTGCATCTTGTAATATCTCCTACTAAACTTCTTCTGGATTTTTTACTGCTATGCTATCGCCGCTCATCTGCGCCACCCCACCCTGCCTATATCACCTTCTGTGCTGTGCTGATGAAATGTGCTCTGCTACTATCAGATTGCTCTATACTATGTTGAAATACTCTTGTGATAAAATCCTACATATTAAACAGTTTGTTTAGAGCAAGTGGTCAAACTAGAATGTCCTAAAAGACACTGGCACTGAGCAGCACCCAAAATATTTACATCGCGGGTTAGGTCATTGTCACCGAAAAGTTCGCCGACAGCATTTCTTTGGAAATACACCGCCCTAGTCATGGCTTAGGAAATGAGTGTCAGTGTGACAAATTTTCAATATGCTAAAATAACCTCAGGCTATGGATCTGTGCACAATGAACTCTCATCAGCTAATATTGCAGGGCGGAGTGGTGGCTCTGAGGCTAGAGATCTGCACTGGCAATCGGAAGGTTGCCGGTTCGAATCCCGTCAATGCCATTAGGGACTCTGCTCTGTTGGGCCCTTAAGCAAGGCCCTTAACCTGCAATTGCTGAGCGCTTTGAGTAGTGAGAAAAGCGCTATATAAATGCAAAAAATTATTATTATTATTATTATTATTGTTTAACTCAAGATGTCCTAATGGCAAAGCATTGGTGCTTTGGTGCATCGGTGAATTCATTAAAGATTCCAAGCTTGATGTGATATGCTTAACATAAACTTGGCAAAAACTGAACGACTTTACGTCTCTCACAAAGGTGACTACATCTGGATACGTTTACTTCTCAAAGGCTGGCAGCTGAAGACAAGGCTTTGTTACAGTAATTGTTAGATCGGAGTTAAACATCAAAAGAATTCCAATTGACTACCCATTGTCTTTCGAGTGTCTGGCACTTAAACTATTAATGAAATATGGTCCTGTCTTACTTATTGTTGTCTATCGTCCTCCAAAATACAATGGGTCTTTCTTATCTGATCTGACTGATCTTTTATCCTACTTCAGTTTCCTCTCCCAGAGATTCATTCTTCTTAGCAATTTTAATATCCAATTTATCATTCCTACATGTAAACTGAGGAATGAATTCCTGCCCTTACTGGGAAATGTTAATTTTCCTACCCACTCTGGTGGTCATATATTAGACCTGATCTGCACATCTGGCTTATCTATCTGCAACACTTATAGTAGTGATTTGGGACTCTCTCTGATCATAAAGGAGTACTTTTCACTGTCTCATTACCTCTCCCTCTTACCTGTAAACGTCAAAACTCTTTCAGAAACATAAAAATATCTATCTCTCTATCCTTGCTGGATCCACTTCTGATCTTCCCCTATTCCATCTACACTAGATAGTCCTGTTGACTACTATAACTCAGCTCCTTCATTGAGTAATAGATAAAACAGCTCCTTTAAAACATAATAAGGTTTCCTTTAAGTTCAGCTCCATGGTACAATTCAGAATTTCGGTCTATGAAAGCAGGTGGCCAACACCTTGAGAGAATATCATGTGAGACTGACCCCACTGTGCATATCCAGGCTTTCTCTGAACATCACAGGACTTACAGGGGTGCACTAACTGCAGCCAAGAACACACATTATGGTAGAATAATAGAAAGTGCCCATGATAACCCAAGGGTTTTGTTCTCTTTAATCAATAAGCTACTTCAGCCTGCATCTGGCCCAATTACCTTCTCAACTGAAGTCTGTCAAAAATCCCCCCACTTTTTCTGTAATAAAATTGAAGATCAAAATAATTCAACTAACATACAATATCCACTTATATCTTTCCTTGTCTTTCCACTCTGTCGAGCTCATTTTCTAAATATTCAGTCACATCTGCATTTGTTAATGGACCTGCTTTGTAAGATGAGGCTGATTATTAGTGTACTGGACCCCATCCCCACCACACTTCTTAAATCCTGCCTTCATGCCATAATCCTGACTGTTACAACAATAATAAATACTTCCCTTGACTCTGGCTTTGTACCAGTCACTTTTAAAATTGCTTATGTAACTCTAGTATTAAAATAGTCTGGTCTTGATGCTGACAATCTTAACAATCTTAACAGTTACATTTTCGGCCTATGTCTCACTTACATTTTCTTGAGTATGTTGTAGCCTCCCAACTCACCAATTACTTAACTTCCAATAAATTGATGGAACCCTGTCAGGCTGGTTTAAGGGCACAGCCGTGGAACTGCCTCCGCTTCAGGGATCCAGTAATTTGACTATGGCAGTAGACTCTAGACAAATCAGCATATTAATTCTGTCAGACCTCAGTGCAGCATTTGACACTGTCAGACAAGGCATTCAACTGTCAAGAATGGAGGGCATGCTGGGTATCTCTGGCACTGCCCTCCAGTTGTTTATGTCCTATCTCATTGACAGGCAAGAGTTTGTTAATCTTTAGGCAAGAGTTTGTTAATCTTGGCAACAGCATATTCAGCTCAGTGCTGGTCACACAAGGGGTTCCTCAGAACTCTGTCCTCGGAGCTCTGCTCTTCTGTATCTAATATGCTTCCCCTTGGCGATATCATTTGTAACTATGGACTGGGTTATCCTTTTTATACAAATGATCAACTCCATTTCAATGTTAAAAATGAAACTTTCTCAGAGCTTTCTCAGCTCACAACTTGCCTCAGTGAAATTTAAACCTGGATAGAACATAACTCTTTAAAAAAATAAATTGCAACAGAATTGAACTCCTGTAAATTGGCACTAAAGCGCATCTAAAGAAAATGAGCTCCTTTTCAGTTTCAGTCACTCTTGATGGTGATCTCATCAGACATTCTTCTAATGTAAAGAATCTTGGTGTCATTTTTAATTCCTCCATTTCTTATTCCACCAGCATAAACCACACTAAGAAACTTTCTTACTTCCACCACCGTAACATATCCCGTGTTCACTCATTCCTGTCCTTTTCTAATGCTGAGAAACTATTAATTGCAACTCTCTACTGGCAGGTGCCCTATAAAAATCTTATAGCACATTTCCAGTTAATTCAAAACTCCGCTGCTACATGAACCAGCAACAGCGAGCACATAACACCTTCACCTTCATTGGCTCCCTATGCCGTACAGGATCAAGTATATACTGTATTTCTATTAATCAGCTTTAAATGGCCTCACACCGGACTACATCTGTGACCTTCTCCAACACTATGCTCCTATTCGCCCACTATGGCCCTCTTGTGCCCCTCAATAACCTGTACTCTGGGGGTGACAGGACCTTCAGCTGTATAGCAACCAGAATTTCTAATGACCTCCCAAAATTAATTAGATCAGCTGATCCAATTCATTCTTTTAAAAAAACAACTTAAAACTCAACTGTTCAAAAAGGTTTTTTAACTTAGAACCTGACATTCTGCCTCCTCTTCATTTTATTTCTCTGTCCAGATGCTCAGGATACTTTGTGTGTGTGTGTGTGTGTGTGTGTGTGTTACATCACAAAAGGTGTTATTTGTTTCATGCATTTGTTTAAGTATTGAATTGTCCTTACAACTTTTTCAAAACAATATCTTGACAAAAACATATCAAAATTGAACTCCTCAGTTTGGAAAAGCCCAAAATCCATGTATAGTCCAGTTATGCAAATAAAAAAAATAAAGAAAATGCAAATCATAGCAATACTCTAAAGTTCTATGCGTTTGCCTTCATCACAAATTGCCAAAAATTTAAGACTGAAGAAAATGGACATCAGCATCATTCACATTCTCCTTCTTATTCAAGTCAATCTAGCCACAAGAGACTCCATTACTCTGCCCTCTACCAACCAAAGCACCTGCATCAGACCTGTTTGGGCTTCAAGCAAAATGGGAACTTTGGGGATAAAATGGAACAGCAGAGGTATTTCACCTGCTTCCTAAAGAGTACTGGGAAAACATTATCTCGAGTGAAGGTCACAATATTGTTATTTCTGTGCTAAAATGTCAGTATTTGGGATCTGGTATTAGGTATTAAGTTTTACTCCAAATATTGTCACAGGTGAGCAGGGCTCAAGAGAGATCTACATTTGTGCACCCTAAGCTTAACACACACACTGTCAACTTTGTACTAATTATAAGTGATGCCAGCACAGCTTATCACTCCTCAGTACTTCACAAAGGGGCTCACTAGGTTTGACTTAAGCAGACAGGGTGCATTGGGAGCTCTCCATTACTCTTGGTCTATAAAAAATGGCAAGCTCTCAATAGTCACACAATAACTAACATGGCACAGGTAAAGCAAGGAGCCCTTCTAAGAAGAGAAAGATACCTAAAAGAGGGATGAAATAAGCAAAAATCCATTAGGTAAATGCTGAAAAGCAACATGCAGTGCAATGGTATTCATTTTTTTTTAATTGATCCTTTCCTAAACCCAACACAAATGGGTGTACAGGGCGCTCCAGCTGCCCCAACCCCAACACAGACAGGCAGAGACACGAGTTCCAGCACAGCATGCACTTTATTTCTATGAGGAGAACACTTTTGTCTCATCTCCCCAACAGGAACACAGTACAAAGACAGCACCAAATCACAGTTTTCTTCTTCCTCTCTTCTTTCACTCTCTCTCTCTCTCTTAATCCTTCTGCCTCCACTCCTTCTGGCAAGCTAGTGACACCTGGCCCCTTTCATAGGGCACCCGAAAGTGCTCCAGGTGCTCGATGACCTTCTTCCAGCAGCACTTCCGGGTGTGGTTGAGGTGCAGCTCCAAAGGGCTGAGCAATCATCCAGGCACCCCCTGGCAGTGGCCACGGGCCCCAGCAGGGTTAAGCTTCCATGGCCCAAACCCGTGACCCCACTACAAGCCAGTGGGGCTGCCCACTAGTGTTCCAGGGGAGGTAATGTCCTAAATATGCTCTCTCCCCCAGTCATTTCATTATAGGAGCGTTCCAGCTGGGCAAGGGCCCCGGCCGTCCGCCACAACGGTCATCACGATTGAAGACATTATTCCCAATATGGTATTACTAAGTGCACTTTTTTTTAATTGAGGCTCCACAAAGTACATCATACTGTACAACCCAACACCTCATCCATTAATTGTGAAACAGACCCTTTTAGCCACACACCCTATTTTTGCTTATGTTGTTTCCGTATTCAGACACAGTGCATCCCATAAACTGTTGCCTGTAGTTTAATTCCAAAACCCTGTCACTTGCAGTATAATGCCTTTAAATGGTTTTTAATGATTTTTTTTATCTTATTAAAACATTTTTGAAATACTGTAATGTGATTTAAATGTACATCATATGTTAAAAAGAATTACAGACATTTTTTATGTTGGTATAACTATGTTTAAACTATAAAGTTCTTTTATTTTCTTTTTTACTTGAACTTCAGACCAGTGTTTCTCAACCTTTGTGGTGTCATGACCCATTTTTTACCAGGCAATTGTCTTCTATACCCAACATCCCTGGTGATTGTAGTGCGAGTATCTGTGCGGTTGTGCCCCTTGGTAATTCTAGCATGATCGTCACAGCGAGGGTTAGGGGGAGAATTGAGGACAGTTGTTGAAGCTGTGTGACCCGCTTCCATTATAAACAATTGGAACTCGTGACCCACCCACCTCAGCCTGTGACCCAGTGGTTTAGGAACATTGCTTAAGACCTCTGTACAAGCCGCAAGTTTTAACCACAAAACAAGGAAGTGTTAGAGACAGCAAGCAGACAGCTAAACTAACAGAAATGAAGTCTAACACTGTGAAAACCTTAAATGGTAAACTGGTTATTTTCTGAATATTCCACATGCAAAAGAGTGAGGTCCATTGAACCACTGTATTTGTGCATGCACAGCTCATGAGCACGTGCTGATACATGGTCTGTCAAAATGACAGTAGACAAAGAGGAGCTAATGGAATTTAACTTGGCCCTGACAAGCTTTACAAAGTTAAAAATATAATGGTGAAGAGAAAGAAAGAGGGAGAAAGAGAACCAGGAAGGAGGGGGGTGTGACACAACTAACAAGAAGCAATTTTTAACAACAGCAACAACCACATTTATTTACTGTATATAGCAGGTTTTCATACAAATGATGTAGCTCAAACTGCTTTACCAGATGAAGGAAGAAAAAAGAAAAATATAAAAATACGATTAGATAATACTAAGTAACAAAGAATAAAGTAAGGCCAGGGTGTGTCAGCCAGCACTGTCTAAGACAGCTCCTGAAACAAACAGGTTGTATTACTGGTGATTTGCCATCATCTATTTTGCTTTTTCTTCCGCTTTTGGCACATTAAAAATATTTAAGAGTGTGACAACTATAAAGATTTAATGAAAGTTTGTTGCCTGCTCCACTTTCTTGCTTTGTTGCTGTATTTTTCCAGCTGGGGTACAGAGAATAAAGGAGACGTACTCTAATAGGAGAAGTGAAGCACAGTAGCAATCAGTTCTGGGTACAGATGGTCCGTAGTGCCAGCGGGAAGTGTGTCTCCTTCAGGCATAAGAAAACAAGAGTTGGGCTGGAGGACATGTAACCGGGTCTACATAAGAATAAAATAAAATACAGTACCATACATTCCTCTGCTTTCAAGTAGCATTGTGAGAGGCCTTATATCAGTAAACTAAGCATTTGTTTGTCTGAATCTGACAGTACTAATACATAACTTATTGAGTAGTTTCTTGAGTTGAGCTCTGAACCGGATAAAGAGCAGAAAAGTTGCTGACCCAACTGGTTCTGATGCAGAGATGCTAAAGCCGGGCAGCAACTTTGTAATAGATGCATTGACAAAAGTCTGCAGTAAAGTCGTTTTCTATGGGTAACTTGCCTCACAGTTGGTGTCTTAGTGAAATAGTCTCTATTTTTTAAAGGCAAAGGAGACCCTAAGGAGTGTTGAATTAAAATTTTTGGAACAAGCAATGAAAGTTGCCAAGCACGTTTTTGAGACGAAATTGCAACAAAAAGTGAGAATCAATGAGATGCATTTCAGTTTCCGGCCAGATACCACAGATGCCATCTTTGTCGCCAGACAACTCCAAGAAAAACACAAAGAAAGGAAAAGAACTTTGGTGGGCATGTGTCGACCTTGAGAAGGATTTTGATCGGGTACCTCATGAGGTGACTTCATGGGCATTGAGAGAATCTGGCATTGAGGATTGGTTAGTGGAAGCAGTGATGACCATGTATTCTGGTGCTAAAATGAGAGCCAGAACCAACATGTGCTATAGCGACAATTTTGACGTCAAGGTAGAAGCTCATCAAGGGTCCATCTTGAGTTCGCTTCTCTTTACTGTTGTGCTAGAAGCCCTGACGAAATCCTCTATGCCAGCGTTTCTCAACCTTTAAGTATTTGCGACCCGAGTTTTCATAACAGTTTAATCGCGTTTTTGAAAGGAGCCCACTAATACCAATTTGTTCTTTTTTAATTAATGGTATATCCATCCATTTATCCATTTTCCAACCCGCTGAATCCGAACACAGGGTCACGGGGGTCTGCTGGAGCCATTCCCAGCCAACACAGGGCACAAGGCAGGAACCAATCCCGGGCAGGGTGCCAATCCACCGCAGGACACACACAAACACACCCACACACCAAGCACACACTAGGGCCAATTTAGAATCTCCAATCCATCTAACCTGCATGTCTTTGGACTGTGGGAGGAAACCCACGCAGACACGGGAAGAACATGCAAACTCCACACAGGAAGGACCTGGGAAGCGAACCCAGGTCCCCAGGTCTCCCAACTGCGAGGCAGCAGCGCTACCCACTGCGCCGCCCTATTAATGGTATATCATACATGCATATTTTATTATACCTACTTAACTTTTATCGACATTTATCTAACTCTATATTTATTTTTCTAGTATCAGAATGTAGTTTAAGTTAATTTGTTTTGGTTTCAAGAGATATATTTTACATATTTTAGATTCTTATTTTCTTTTTTTCACATCTTTGCACCCCCCTATGGAGGCCTGCCCCACAGGTTGAGAACCACTGCTCTATGCAGATGATTTGGCATTAGTTGTAAATAGTGAAGCAAAATGAAAGGAGAAGCTAACGCACTGGACCTGCAGTCTTGAAGAAAGAGGCCTCAAAGTTAATAAAGCTAAGATGAAAATAATGTGTGAAAAGGTTTCCAAAAGGCAGAGTACTGGTCCAGTAAATTACAATTATCCCTGTGCAGTGTGTTGAGGAGATGTTGGGCTGAACTATAGTTTATGCACCAGTTGTGACTTGTGGATCCATAATGGTTTTGGAGGCTCCTTTGCATAGTTGATGGCACTACTTAAATGCAAGAGAGACTTAAGCAAGTTAAGTGTGTGAAAGAGATCAAAGGTCATAGGTTTGGAACATGCTAATTTATGCTTGGAGATATGCTGAGTGCTGAAAAAAGTTGCTCCAGCGCAGTTGCCACCAGAGTAAGAGGTGCATGGAACCAAAGGAATAAGTTTAGGGATCTTTCTGGCTTTATTTTAATCAAATTTGTTTCCTTGTGCATGAAGGGTATTGTGTCCAAGTACTGTGTTAGACCAGCTCTAGTCTATGCAAGTGAGATATGGACTGTGAAAGTTGAAGAAATAAGCACAATTTGATGTACTGAGATGAGAATGCTGAGGTGAATGGCTGGGGTGTCTGTACAAGAACTAACAAGTATATTCAAAGCATGTTAAATGTTGATGATGTTGAAAAAGTTGTGTGGTGAAGCAGACTCAGATGGTTTGGGCATGCTTAGAGACGAAAGGATGATGCATGAATTAAGAAAACTCAAAGATTCAGTGTACATGGAAAGTGTCCAAAGGGCAGACCCAAGAAAACATAGCATGAAGTTACATATACTGATATACAGGTGAAAGGTATGAAAATCAAGGATGCTCAAGACAGAGCCAAGTGCAGATGACTGATCCATAGTTAAGGCTTACCCCAGTTGACCGTGAAAATGGCCTTTAAATGTGATAATGATGAGTAATTTCTCTTCCATCTTGTTTTTTTTTCTTATAATTGAATTAGTTTATTTTCCTGTTAAGCATGGCCAAATGGCCTGTGAGCATTAAAGTTAGTTTGATGTCACTGATAGCCTGCTTGCAGTGCTTTGGAATGTGCCATTTGTAGTGAGCTCCAAAGAAGACTTCTTAAAAGACTTGCACATCCCAACCCATGAATGAATTTAGAGCTTGGGCCTGGATTGTTGAATTTAGGGCTCTGGCCTGGATTGTTATCTGGTTTTGAAAAAAAATTCCACTTCTCCTAAAGAATATTTATGTTGGTGATTCCATAAACATAAAACAAGATTAAATACACCAGTTTTGCTAACAAGACCCCAACAGTATGAAACAAAGCAAGTTCTGTTAACACTAGAATTACCAGAGCCTACGAAAAAACTCGTAAATCCGTCCCACCTTAAATCGCGTCTTAAATCCGTTTGCACCTCTCCGCCAGAGTCCTTTGTCATCTAAATGTGCTGATAAAGCTACTAGCAGCCAGCTATTCCATCCCCCCACCGACTTAGAATGAACTTCTCTCCTAGCTCAAGCCTTGCCTTGATTTGATTACCTGGGATTGAAGTGGAGTTTTACAGTGGAAATAATTCTAGCGTTATTTGGAATACACGCATTTCATGTGTGTTCCATTTCTATAGTTGGCTGTGCAAACACATTTTTAAAACAGAAACGTTTTTCATATTCTAATAGTAAATGACAAAATGTAGGCATAAACTATATAACGTATGAAGCCTGAAGTCCATATATCAAAGAAACACTTTCACAAAAGGTACAAATAAAAGAACACGTGCGCCTTCATTCAAAAAAAAAAAAAAAAAAAAAGCCGCGTTAGCATGCCACATTGACTTTCGCACTGCAACCGCCGCGGTGGCGTAATGGTATCAGCACCTGACTGGGACTCAGAGGGTGGCGAGTTCGATTCTGCACGGCTCTACTTCGAGAAATTAACTGCTCTTATTCTTACAATTTTAGAATAACAATATAAATTTGATTTCAGTCTGTAACAGGCGGTGTAACTTATGATACTGGTAAAGGTTAGCTTTTTTTTTTTTTTTTTTTTTTAATTCACTTTTCATTCTCGCAGTCACATTCAGAATCAATCCATACAACCCCATCTGACACAGCTGGTTTCACATAAATAAAAGTGCACTTTTATTCAAGACTATAACCGAAGAATAAAGAAAGCAAGTTACAGTTGGTGGTTGATACGACAGCTTGCGTGGTGCAATGTTAAGAACTGCTGATTTCCGATCAGTGCTATATAAAATCATCACATTCAAATATTAACAGTTCCCACACACCCAAGGTCCGCCATTCCTACATTTACAACATGTGTACTTGTTGCAGTGTACACACCTCTCTGTGCTATGGTTCCTATTACAGTGAATGAGCACCTGACACTGTACTTTCTTCCCTGGGGGAAGCTGAAGTCTTAGAACGGAAGTTTGTTGACGCTGTATCATCTTTTCTTTTTCCATCGCCTTTTCCTGTAAGAAGCGACGACGAAGTTCCTCTGCAAGGTGAGCCATGAACACTCTTCTTTTCTCAGCGGACCCCGTGCATGCCTTATACAATACGTGTGCGTTCATCGCTGCTAGGTCAAGGATGTTGTACAACACAGCAACCGGCCACCTGCGTGTTCCTGTGCGCACTGAACAAGCACGCGCCTTCTGGTCCATGATGTCAATGCCACGCTGGGGAAAAAAGAAAGACAAATATATGTGACATTTTGAAGAAATCATTTTATCACCAGAAGAGCACCAGAATACTTCGTCACACTAATATTTTTTTCATTAGCATACCTTCATGTGGTTGTAGTCTGTGACCGTGTTTGTTTGTTTTTTTTTTATCTTGCCCAATCTCCACATCATGGTGCATTGTGCTGAGAATGCAGACAGACTTCATCTTTTTGGGCACATACACTGTCAGCATGGCACTGGGAGATCTAAACACCAGCGTGGAGAATTGTTCGTGTACTGAACTGACTTTAGCTGCAGGTGGAAGTTCCCGTCGCACTTTATTCATGGTGCCAAGCAGAGTTGTATTGCGGTGCAGCAGTCTATTAGCCAGCGAAAGTGACGTGAAGAAGTTGTCTGTTGTTACGGTTCTGCCTTTTTGGATTGCGGCAGATTTGGAGACAAAGTACATGTGCAATGCCACTCCTTATTTAGGAAAAGATCCCAGTCGTCCCACGGGAGAAAGACTTTCCGAGTCTGTGGTCATAAAGCTTATGGAGCCATTTCTGGACAAAGGCAGAACCGTAACAACAGACAACTTCTTCACGTCACTTTCGCTGGCTAATAGACTGCTGCACCGCAATACAACTCTGCTTGGCACCATGAATAAAGTGCGACGGGAACTTCCACCTGCAGCTAAAGTCAGTTCAGTACACGAACAATTCTCCACGCTGGTGTTTAGATCTCCCAGTGCCATGCTGACAGTGTATGTGCCCAAAAAGATGAAGTCTGTCTGCATTCTCAGCACAATGCACCATGATGGAGATTGGGCAAGATAAAAAAAAAACAAACAAACACGGTCACAGACTACAACCACATGAAGGTATGCTAATGAAAAAAATATTAGTGTGACGAAGTATTCTGGTGCTCTTCTGGTGATAAAATGATTTCTTCAAAATGTCACATATATTTGTCTTTCTTTTTTCCCCAGCGTGGCGTTGACATCATGGACCAGAAGGCGCGTGCTTGTTCAGTGCGCACAGGAACACGCAGGTGGCCGGTTGCTGTGTTGTACAACATCCTTGACCTAGCAGCGATGAACGCACACGTATTGTATAAGGCATGCACGGGGTCCGCTGAGAAAAGAAGAGTGTTCATGGCTCACCTTGCAGAGGAACTTCGTCGTCGCTTCTTACAGGAAAAGGCGATGGAAAAAGAAAAGATGATACAGCGTCAACAAACTTCCGTTCTAAGACCTCAGCTTCCCCCAGGGAAGAAAGTACAGTGTCAGGTGCTCATTCACTGTAATAGGAACCATAGCACAGAGAGGTGTGTACACTGCAACAAGTACACATGTTGTAAATGTAGGAATGGCGGACCTTGGGTGTGTGGGAACTGTTAATATTTGAATGTGATGATTTTATATAGCACGGATCGGAAATCAGCAGTTCTTAACATTGCACCACGCAAGCTGTCGTATCAACCACCAACTGTAACTTGCTTTCTTTATTCTTCGGTTATAGTCTTGAATAAAAGTGCACTTTTATTTATGTGAAACCAGCTGTGTCAGATGGGGTTGTATGGATTGATTCTGAATGTGACTGCGAGAATGAAAAGTGAATTAAAAAAAAAAAAAAAAAAAAAAAAGCTAACCTTTACCAGTATCATAAGTTACACCGCCTGTTACAGACTGAAATCAAATTTATATTGTTATTCTAAAATTGTAAGAATAAGAGCAGTTAATTTCTCGAAGTAGAGCCGTGCGGAATCGAACACGCCACCCTCTGAGTCCCAGTCAGGTGCTGATACCATTACGCCAACGCGGCGGTTGTAGTGCGAAAGTCAATGTGGCATGCTAACGCGGTTTTTTTTTTTTTTTTTTTTTTGAATGAAGGCGCACGTGTTCTTTTATTTGTACCTTTTGTGAAAGTGTTTCTTTGATATATGGACTTCAGGCTTCATACGTTATATAGTTTATGCCTACATTTTGTCATTTACTATTAGAATATGAAAAACGTTTCTGTTTTAAAAATGTGTTTGCACAGCCAACTATAGAAATGGAACACACATGAAATGCGTGTATTCCAAATAACGCTAGAATTATTTCCACTGTAAAACTCCACTTCAATCCCAGGTAATCAAATCAAGGCAAGGCTTGAGCTAGGAGAGAAGTTCATTCTAAGTCGGTGGGGGGATGGAATAGCTGGCTGCTAGTAGCTTTATCAGCACATTTAGATGACAAAGGACTCTGGCGGAGAGGTGCAAACGGATTTAAGACGCGATTTAAGGTGGGACGGATTTACGAGTTTTTTCGTAGGCTCTGGTAATTCTAGTGTTAATGGAGGAACAACTTGTTTCCTAAGGCTGCTTCAGTAGGATTTACTCAGTGTTTATATTACAGAAACTAGTGAAAAGTCAAAGAAAATGACGCCTTTTATTGGCTAACTAAAAAGATTACAATATGCAAGTTTTCAAGGCAACTCAGGCCCCTTCTTCAGGCAAGATGTAAGAAACTTTAACACTTCACTTTATCTATTTAAACTTTTGCATGTTTAGCGGCTTCTTTCCAACCACATCTTTTTCTGTCTTCACATTACTCAAACATATTAGTGCAAATATATAATTAGAAAATTCATTCTGTTCATCTGGACATAGTTTTTTGCACAGGAGATCTGTTACATCATTCATCCAAGTGACTTCCTCAGTCTCAGTTGACTGCAGGTTTCTCCAACCTTATAAACAGTACCTTTGCATAATGACCGCAACTAACACCATTGACTAACAATGGGCTGTGTGATCAATGATATGCAAATTGTTCATTGATCAATGGCCATGAGTACCATTCACAGAGAGTTGGGGAATAGCTGCAATCACAGCATTGTAAGATGGTGAAAGATGTACCCTTAGGCCCCTATCCTCGGTTCAGAGATGGTTGTTCCTTTTTCATGTAAATGGCCTCCTTGACTACTCGCTCAAACCAGCGTTCCTCCCTGTCCAGGATTTGCACATCTTCATCACTGAAAGAGTGACCACTGTCCTATAGATGTAAACAGACTGAGGAGTCCTGGCCTGACGAGGTAGCTCTTCTGTGTTGTGCCATCCGCTTCGCCAGTGGTTGTTTGGTTTCCCTGATGTACAATTCACTGCAATCCTCTTGGCACTTAACTGCGTAAACTATATTACTCTGTCTGTGCCAGGCAACTGATCCTTGGGGTGGACCAATTTTTGCTGCAGCTTGTTTTGGGGTTTGAAAGCCACCGAGACCTGGGGCCTCATGTATAAAGCCGTGCGTAGAATTCACACTATAACATGGCGTACGGACAAAAGCAAAAATGTGCTTACGCACAAAAAAATCCAGATATATAAATCTGTGGGTACACCAAGTTCCACGTTCTTTCGCTACATAAATCCCGGTCAGCGTGAAAAATAACGCACGTGCACACGCCTGCTGTCCTGCCCCAACTCCTCCCAGAATTACGCCTCTTTGAATATGCAAATCAATATAAATAGCCCTTAAGCTCAGCATTCTGTGAAAAGACAATGGTAAATGCACGGGGGAAAATAGAAGAATTTCAGTGAATACCAAGTGGAGGTAAGGAAAAACTTACTATTTGTTGGTTTAAACAGTGATATAAACAACAAGAGGAAGTTGATTGAGTGACATAGTGTGTCGGAGAAACTCGAAAGCTCAAGTTCACAATTTGCATATCATTGATCACACGGCCCATTGTTAGTCAATGGTGTTAGTTGCGGTCATTATGCAAAGGTACTGTTCATAAGGTTGGAGAAAACTGCAGTCAACTGAAACTGAGGAAGTCACTTGGATAAGTGATGTAACATATTTCCCATGGGAAAAAACTATGTCCAGATGAACAGAATGAACTTTCTAGAATTTCCTTAAGTGGATTATTGAGCATGTATTGAGACAATTAGCTAAATTGTTTTAGAAAACTGATTTCCTCAAACTTCATGAGACACAGTAAGTTTTCCAATAGTTTCCAAAGCACATATTTTTTTAGTCTTTTGATACCTTTTTGGATCTCAAGTCGACAAACCCATGAAGTAGTAGAGACAGCAAGACACTATCAGTGCAAATACAGCAAATCTGTGATAAGTGCTCCGTGCATTTTAAATAAATATTCATGGTGCGCAACATGCAGGCTTCTACAGTCTGGGGTGGGTGGGTGTGATCACGCTCTGCTCTGGGGATGATGGAGGTGCCTGGCTGATTGAGTATGCATGGCTAAGTGCGAGTGTCAGTCAGGTGCCTCATTATTACTGTGGGTGGAGCTCCATCTTACACCTGTGCCCAATTAGGAGAGACGTATAAAAGGAGCCCACTTGGGGAGAAGAGAGACTGAAGTAGGCTAAAAGAAGAGGAGAAAAAACAAAGAGGCAGAGCTAAAGACAGTGAGCGCGAGAGCGAGCCCATGCTAAACTGAATGAGGCAGGTGGTCTGGTGTGAGCCTCACGGATGTAGGAGCCAGAGGCTGTGGAAGGGGCACTACCACTGAGTGCTTACCTGGCAAAAGAAGAGGTCCGATATCAAAGTCAAAGTGAACTTTATTGTCATCTCAACCATATACAAGTATACAGATAGACAAAATTGTGAAGCTCAGGGTCCACAGTGTAACAACATGACATGTAAATAATAAATTAAAAATAGAATTAAAAATTTAAATTTAAAATTAAAACACAAACAAGACAAGACATTGTGCAAAGACAAGACAAAGAAGTAGCAACAATATTGATGTGTAAGAAATGTAATATAATAAATAAATAATAAATAATAGATATAGATAATACAGAAATTATCAGTGTATGATAATAGTTGTTTAAGACATGTGTAAACAATGACAAGTCAGAATGTTTCACAGCAGAAGGATAACAAGAACGTCAAAATACTTAAAGGTCAGTATAAGATTTTCAGTTCTTTTCTACCTGCACACTCGTCTTTGCAGGAAAGTGGTTTTCATGTATAAAAGTTCTGTTTTTAGAGGTGGTTGAGGCAGTGTGGGAGGTCCCAGGGGGCAGTCTGGTGTTAAGGAGTCTAACAGCTTGATGGTAAAACTATCTTGCTGCCGGGCAGATCTGGCTTTGATGCTGCAGTACCTTCTCTTGGATGACAGAAGTGTGAAAAGTCCATGTGAGGGGTGTAAGGGGTCCTGCACAATGCTGCAGGCCTTGCGGACACTGCATTTGTAAAATATGTCCTGTAGTGAAGGGAGAGGCACCCCAATGATGTTCTCTGCTGTCTTCACTATCCTTTGCAGGCGCTTTTGGTCAGATATGTTGCAGTTGCCATACCAGACAGTGATGGTCAGCTGGTCAGAACACTTAGCAGCGGGAGACATATGCGGCTCAGTGTGGCGCTAAAGGATTGCCAAAAGCCGGGCAATGGGGACCTGAGCCAGGGTTTGAATTTGAAGGTTGACTGCACCTTCTGTGAGGTCCGGACAGGATATGGTGAATAGACACCAGATTTGAGAAGGAAGCATTGGGGCTCATTGTTTTTATGGACTGTGTCTCATTTTAACCTCTTTATATTGGATCATTTATTGGAGCTGTTTTTAACCTTCACCTTCATGCTGTTTTTATGGATTATTTATTTACTGAAGAGTTTTGAGCACTGCACAACTGAACAGTTTGTTTGCCTTTGAAATAAAAGAACTTTGGCACCTTTATGCACGTAGTACCACTTTTTCTGACTGCATGAGTCCTTATTTTGCCTGGCTCATCCCTTGGTTACGTTATTGACAGTGGCGGGTTCAAGCAGATCCCAGAAGGGCCTGGTAGAGTGGAGCCGACTCGCACCATCACAATATCTTGCTTTGGGTGACCAGGATGGTTATATGATTGTAGTATATGGTTATATTAAATGGTTATATGATTTTATCCTGCAGTTACTAACCAGATGCAGCAGCCATATTATAAACTAAACCTACATTTAAAAGTTAAATAAAATCCATTATTAATTTTTATCTATTTCCAGTACTGGTACATGTGTCATCTTTGCAAATGAACTTAAAAAATTGAGTTATGTGAATTAATTGTACTTGAACAATATGTAACCTTCCTTGTTCAATAATTTACCTTCATGGACTTATAGTGGGGCAAAAAAGTATTTAGTCAGCCACCAATTGTGCAAGTTCTCCCACTTAAAAAGATGAGAGAGGCTTGTAATTTTCATCATAGGTATACCTCAACTATGAGAGACAAAATGAGAAAAAAAAATCCAGAAAATCACATTGACTGATTTTTGAAGAATTTATTTGCAAATTATGGTGGACAATAAGTATTTGGTCACCTACAAACAAGTAAGATTTCTGTAACTTCTTCTGTAAGAGGCTCCTCTGTCCTCCACTAGTTACCTGCATTAATGGCACCTGTTTAAACTCGTTATCAATATAAAAGACTCCTGTCCACAACCTCAAACAGTCACACTCCAAACTCCACAATGGCCAAGACCAAAGAGCTGTCAAAGGACACCAGAAACAAAATTGTAGACCTGCACCAGGCTGGGAAGACTGAATCTGCAATAGGTAAGCAGCTTGGTGTGAAGAAATCAACTGTGGGAGCAATTATTAGAAAAAGGAAGACATACAAGACCACTGATAATCTCCCTCGATCTGGGGCTCTACGCAAGATCTCACCCCATGGGGTCAAAATGATCACAAGAACGGTGAGCAAAAATCCCAGAACCACACGGGGGGACCTAGTGAATGACCTGCAGAGAGCTGGGACCAAAGTAACAAAGGCTACCATCAGTAACACACTACGCCGCCAGGGACTCAAATCCTGCAGTGCCAGACGTGTCTCCCTGCTTAAACCAGTACATGTGCAGGCCCGTCTGAAGTTTGTTAGAGAGCATTTGGATGATCCAGAAGAGGATTGGGAGAATGTCATATGGTCAGATGAAACCAAAACAGAACTTTTTGGTAAAAACTCTACTCGTCGTGTTTGGAGGAGAAAGAATGCTGAGTTGCATCCAAAGAGCACCATACCTACTATAAAGCATGGGGGTGGAAACATCATGCTTTGGGGCTGTTTTACTGCAAAGGGACCAGGACGACATTTGGCCATGTATTGTCATATTTTGAGTGAAAACCTCCTTCCATCAGCAAGGGCATTGAAGATGAAACATGGCTGGGTCTTTCAGCATGACAATGATCCCAAACACACCGCCCGGGTAACGAAGGAGTGGCTTTGTAAGAAGCATTTCAAGGTCCTGGAGTGGCCTAGCCAGTCTCCAGATCTCAACCCAACAGAAAATCTTTGGAGGGAGTTGAAAGTCCGTGTTGCCCAGTGACAACCCCAAAACATCACTGCTCTAGAGGAGATCTGCATGGAGGAATGGACCAAAATACCAGCAACAGTGTGTGAAAACCTTGTGAAGACTTGCAGAAAACGTTTGACCTCTGTCATTGCCAACAAAGGGTACATAACAAAGTATTGAGATGAACTTTTGTTATTGACCAAATACTTTTTTTCCACCATAATTTGCAAATAAATTCTTCAAAAATCAGACAATGTGATTTTCTGGATTTTTTTTTATCATTTTGTCTCTCATAGTTGAGGTATACCTATGATGAAAATTACAGGCCTCTCTCATCTTTTTAAGTGGGAGAACTTGCACAATTGGTAGCTGACTAAATACTTTTTTGCACCACTGTACATACAGCATAAGAGTTCACATTAAAAACACTGAAAGGACAAATGTGTGCAGGGCTGGCACCACCATTAGGGCGAATGAGGCATTCTCCTAGGGCACAGATCAACGGGGTGGAGACCCAGCCGCACGGGTTAGTTACCGAACAGTTGGTTGGCACACTAATAAAGCTTGGCCTAGGGTGAAAACTAACCAAGTACTGGTATTGAACATGTGTACAAGTCTTTTTGTCATGCAGAAAATTCTGATGACTTTCAAGGGAGTTGACTACTTTTGCACGCCATTGTGATGCTGGGCTACATAAACTGTGAAATGGTAATGTATGGCTTTCTGCCTCATTACATTTTACCCACCTTGGCCTTTAATGAAAATCCTTGCTTTAGACAATTGGTCTTTTGTATTTACTTGAAGAAATGAAAGTTATCAGCCCTGCTGATGTCATTTACCAGCAGAGAGAAAGTTTTAGCAAAAGAATTTTCCCAAACCTTACCTTTATAAATGAGTGTATTCTACTTTGTTTTCCAAAATCAGGCCAGGACCAGATCTGAGACTACCAATTTTGAATGCCACTACTGCCACCAGGATCAGTAAGAGATTTGCCTAAATGGAAAATAAATCAAATGACACTTTAGATATGAATCTGACTCAAGCAAAGATTTTATTTGACAAACACAAAGACCCTCAGCTGCAAGGTTTGTGCATGTGTGCGATATGTTCACAGATATGGCCTTTTACTTATTATTTTAACATTTAGGAAGTCACACTTAGGTCATTATGCATTCATTATTAATTGCTGATTTTCATTTTCTGAGAGTAACATTTTACAGAGCAAACACTCAAGTCATACAAGTATGTGCTTATTAAGTTTGTGAGCCATGAGAACACTTAACATAAGAATTTAAATTATACATGGAAATTTTATTCATCTACCTTCATTCTCCTATTTGTTACAGTAAGTCTGCATGCCAAGCTTAATAATTATGACCAAAGCAAGGTGCTTTTTAGGAGTAAGCGTGTAACCAAAAGGCTGCATGACATTTCAAGCTATTGTGCATGCATTGAAGGCCCTGGAGCCCTAAAACTCATAAACAATCCTCACAATATTTAGTAATTAAGTTAAAGAAAAAAAGACAACAAAGAGTTTTAAGTTCTAAAGTTTGGTTTGGGAAAGTGTTGCATTTTTTAGTCTGACAAAATTTAAGAAAACACTGTTGGTTAACCTCTTGAACAACATAAAACAGTCATGTACAACGTATAACAGCAGTAATGTTTGGTTTTATATATACGCACAAGTCACAGTAAAATATGTAGGCTTATGGCATTCCAGGAATTTAACTACACAGTATATGATATATGATAATAGAGATTTATAGTCCTGATGTGGAAGTTGTTTTTTAGCATGGTATCAAGGTCAAAAGGTTTGAATTTATTGAACTTTCCATCTTCCAGGACCCCATATCCAGGCAGACACAAACACCCACTCATTAATCACACCTGCCAGTTTTTGTTAAAAATTTAACATGCATATCTTTTGGATGAGCAAATCAAAATACACAGGTGCCAACTCGGTACAGTCGAACTGTCCACAGTTGTGAGAAGGTATGTGGATAAAATAATGAAAAATAACAACAGAAATAAAATGTGATGAATACTGTCATAATTTATTCTTTTAAATCATTAAATTCATTTGCTCTAGAACAGGAGGAGGAGGATCACCCTCCCCAGCACACAATTTCAAAACTAGACATTGCACCATTGCCAAGGTACATGAACACGGAGATCAGGGTGAACTTGTCAATCCTTGCTTCACCTAAAGCACCTAATGACGATTCTGTACACCAATCACAAAAACGAGTTGACATTTGAATGCATGGGACAGGGAGCATGGTTACCATTCACACTGCCCGATTCAATTCATATATGGTCAAAAGTCCAGCAGGTCAAGTGTAAAAGCCTGTGGTTACCATGCTTGGCTGGTATATCAGTGAAATATGAGTTATGAAATTTAATGAATCAGCAACTGTTATTTGTTACACTCACACACACACACAGTGCATATATGCAGTATATATGATTACACTGATTACTCCACGGCACGGTGGCGCAGTGGTAGCGCTGCTGCCTCGCAGTTAGGAGACCTGGGTTCACTTCCCGGGTCCTCCCTGCATGGAGTTTGCTTGTTCTCCCCGTGTCTGCGTGGGTTTCCTCCGGGCGCTCTGGTTTCCTCCCACAGTCCAAAGACATGCAGGTTAGGTGGATTGGCGATTCTAAATTGGCCCTAGTGTGTGCTTGGTGTGTGGGTGTGTTTGTGTGTGCCCTGCGGTGGGTTGGCACCCTGCCCGGGATGGTTTCCTGCCTTGTGCCCTGTGTTGGCTGGGATTGGCTCCAGCAGACCCCCGTGACCCTGTGTTCGGATTCAGCGGGTTGGAAAATGGATGGATGAATGGATGATTACTCCAATTCAAAATTAGAATCATATTTATGATAACATACAAGGAATTTTACACACCTAAGTTAAATACAAGACAAACAATGTGAAAATATGTACACAAAGTGCAAGGCAGCACAAGAAATACTGAAGTCAAAACTGAACTAAGAATTTGCTGTATGTAAGACTATTGCAAAATATTGTGGCGGGGACTGAGCAAGGACTGCCACATAAGCGATTTGTGATCCTGATGGCCTGGGAGAAGAAACCGCTTTTTTATCTGCCAGTTGTTGCAGTGCCTGGCAGATGGGAGAAGTTCACAGAGGTTGTGGCCTGGATGTGAAGGTCAATGTTTACATTTCCTGCCCGCTTAATGACTCGGGAATAGTACAGGTCCTAAAAGGTGAGAAGACTAGTGGCAGTGATCTTTTTGGCAGACCTAACTATTCATTGATCCCATTGTCCTGTGTAAACTATTTCAAAAGCCCTGCCAATAACATTAATTATAATAAAGTAATGTATCAGCAGTGTGTTGAAAAAATATTTTTAAAAAGGTGCTCAAAAGAGAATACAAAAGTGGCATTTCTTTCATTTACTAACAAATGAAGTGTTACTGTCTTGGCAGGCACTGTGGTGTAGTGGTTAAGATTTTGGACTTCAAACTGAGGTTGTGGGTTCAAATCCTGCTACTGACACTGTGTGACAATGAGCAAGTCACTTGATGTGCCTGTGTTCCAGTTGGAAAACCAAAAGAAATGTAACCAGTTGTATAATAAATGTTTTAAGTTGCCTTAGATAAAGGCGTCAGCCAAATAAGGAAAGGTAATATTTGATTTGTTTTCTTTTTCATCTCACTTCTCAAAGAAAGAAACACTTTGTATACTATTGTTAAATACCCAGCATACCTTTTAAAACAACTTGTTCAAACAAAACTAAATACCTATACAATTACAATATGGCGGCTGATTTTTCTATTCTTGTGAATTCTTACAGAGACCTGTCAAAATAAACCATACCCAGTAGTTAAAATCTTTACCATTTGACCATTTGAAAAAGAAAGTAGCACAGTTAAGTTTGTCTAAACCTTAAGTGCAATGGCCTCCCTACATTTTGGAAATGTCAAAAGATGTTCTCAGTGCCTTATGGTCTGGTCTGGTGTGTCCTTTTTATTGGGCAGTCGAATGTTTACGTAGAGTTAGCATCAACAACTGGAAATATGCTTGACATATCAAAAGGTCACACAAAAATTAACCTCAGGTTCAAGCAAAAATGAAAGGCCAGTGGATAAAGGCAACACTAATGCGTAACATATACTTCTAGTCAAATGTTTTACAACACCTCAATTTTTTCAGTTTTTGTTCAGATATAATCAGTTGAAATGCAAGAATGACTTAAAAGTACTAAAAAGTTAAGCAGTAAACTGCCAGAGGTTTAGGTTAGCGAAAAGTGAAAAAAGGACATTTTAGAATATTACAAATAGGCCTTCTTCAGGGAACAACAAATAGATTAGAACCTACTGATGTTCTGCAGCAGTTAAAGTAAATTAAGCCTTGCAAGTTGACGAAAACAATTTGCACAGGTGTCCCAACTTCTGTTGATTACTTAAAAACATTCTGCCTGTCATAAAGCAGAGCTGGAACAGACTGTGTTACTACACCCTCTGAAGTAATACTTGAACAACATTACACTGTAGAGAGTTGCAAATTCCAGTGGTAATGGCAAGAAAACAGCAATTAACAAATTAAATGAGGCAGAATATTATTACTTTAGAAGTGTAAGCCTTTCATTTAGGGAAATTGCAGAAAAAAAATCAAAGTGTCATCGAGTCCAGTGGTGTCGTACACAATCCAAAGACAATTGGAAACTGGAAGAAACTCTGATAGGAAGAAATCAGCTTGCTTGATAGGTGCCTCACCGCACAACAGCTTCAAGCACAGCTTAACAGTGGTCAAAAAAACAAGTCTCTGTTTGTACTGTGAAGAGGAGACTTTGTGCTGCAGGTTTGACAGGCCGAGTGGTAGTAAGAAAGACATTCCTTAAATTACAAAAGGGCCTTTAAATATTGGCTGTGGGATACTGCAAACCAAAAGAAAGTCGGATGAATCAAAATTTGAGATCTTCAAGTTGGTGAAGGGATGGTTCCTCAGTGTGTAAGACCAACTGTCAAACATGAAGGAGAAGTATGATGGTTTGTGGTTCTTTTGCTGGAAGGCAGAGCTGGTGACCTGCACAGAGTGACTGTCATTCTGAATCAAAAGGGTTACCACAGTTTGGCTGTTTCATCAGCAAAAGATGGCTACTTTGACGAATCAAAAATCTGAATAAATTTTGTACACTTAATAATTCCTTGATTTTTCTTTTATTTGCCATTATTTATTTGCTCTATGCCTTGATTTCATGCAACATTAAGACATTAAACCATGTGCATTTCCAAAAAAACTGAAAAAGCTGAGATGTTCTAAAACTTTTGATTGGTTGTGCATGTTAGTTCAAAGGTCTTACAAAAATGTTAACACAATGTCACGCAAAATAAAAGTGATTGACTACTGGTGACAAATACTATCTACAGTGGGTACGGAAAGTATTCAGACCCCCTTCAATTTTTCACTCTTTGTCATATTGCCGCCATTTGCTAAAATCATTTAAATTAATTTTTTCCCTAATTAATGTACACACAGCACCCCATATTGACAGACAAAAAAAAGAATTTTTGAAATTGTTGCAGATTTATTAAAAAAGAAAAACTGAAATATCACATGGTCCTAAATATTCAGACCCTTTGCTCAGTATTTTGTAGAAGCACCCTCTTGAGCTCATACAGCCATGAGTCTTCTTGGGAAAGATGCAACAAGTTTTTCACACCTGGATTTGGGGATCCTCTGCCATTTCTCCTTGCAGATCCTCTCCAGTTCTGTCAGGTTGGATGGTAAACGTTGGTGGACAGCCATTTTTAGGTCTCTCCAGAGATGCTCAATTGGGTTTAAGTCAAGGCTCTGGCTGGGCCATTCAAGAACAGTCACAGAGTTGTTGTGAAGCCACTCCTTCGTTATTTTAGCTGTGTGCTTAGGGTCATTGTCTGCTCATCATTTGTCCAATACAGTCCCCACGGTGAAGCATGGCGGTGGCAGCATCATGCTTTGGGGGTGTTTTTCAGCTGCAGGGACAGGACGACTGGTTGCAATCGAGGGAAAGATGAATGCGGCCAAGTACAGGGATATCCTGGACAAAAACCTTCTCCAGAGTGCTAAGGACCTCAGACTGGGCCGAAGGTTTACCTTCCAACAAGACAATGACCCTAAGCAACAGCTAAAATAACGAAGGAGTGGCTTCACAACAACTCTGTGACTGTTCTTGAATGGCCCAGCCAGAGCCCTGACTTAAACCCAATTGAGCATCTCGGGAGAGACCTAAAAATGGCTGTCCACCAACGTTTACCATCCAACCTGACAGAACTGGAGAGGATCTGCAAGGAGGAATGGCAGAGGATCCCCAAATCCAGGTGTGAAAAACTTGTTGCATCTTTCCCAAGAAGACTCATGGCTGTATTAGTTCAAAAGGGTGCTTCTACTAAATACTGAGCAAAGGGTCTGAATACTTAGGACCATGTGATATTTCAGTTTTTCTTTTTTAATAAATCTGCAACAATTTCAAAAATTCTTTTTTTTGTCTGTCAGTATGGGGTGCTGTGTGTACATTAATGAGGGAAAAAATTAATTTAAATGATTTTAGCAAATGGCGGCAATATGATAAAGAGTGAAAAATTGAAGGGGGTCTGAATACTTTCTGTACCCACTGTATATGTGTAACATTAAGAAGTCAAAAGGTCTAATACAGATGCAGAGAAACTGTGCTCAAAGGATACAGATGGCCATTACTATCAATAAATAGTATTGTACCTCTGTGGTGTTCTTCGGTGTACTTTCTGCTGTAGCCTCATAGTATGAGGCATATTCCCTATTTTGTATGCTATTAGTGAGAAAATGCAAATAGCAATATCAAACAGACATTGCCAAAAGGGAGATTAAGAATGCTTTAAGCCCGCCCGCAAAATAAAAATGATGAAATCTCGTTTATGAAATATGATTTATGAATTATGAAATGTTTTATGAAAATTTTGCATTACGAAATATGCTTTATGAAAATATGAATAATGAAATATGAGTTATGATATAATAATAGGAGACTTATTAAAATACCCATTTCTGTTGCTTGGAGTACCTAGCCAAGCAAGTGTATATCTTTTTTAAATGCAGAAGACCTATAGTATTATTAATTTACTTCTTCTCACCAGATTCAAAACTAACATTAAAAATAAATAAATACACATATAAAACATGTAGAACTCCTGTTAATTCACCCAATAGACAAAAATTGTAAGGAGCTTCTACTTAAAATTAGCAAAAAAAAACCCTGGCTCTTTTCTGCACTTTATTTTAGCCTTGTTTACATTCAGGAGTTTCTGGTTAAATTTGCACTTTTAATTTCAAAACAAAGATTTTAAGGAATGCTTATCCAGGAGTTTCTGACTAAAGTAGCAAAAAAGCCCCAGGCAATTAATTTTAGCCTCATTAATTACGAGATAATCATGTAAATGTCAAAGATTTTAAGTATAATAAAATTCAATATCTCAGGAAGACTCTGTTTTACATTCAGAGTTTCTTGTTGAAATTAGCAAAAGACTGTGGTTTCATTTGACCCCATGACATTCGGCTGGTTTGAAAACAAAGTTATTAGATTAAAATAATCATTTCCTACTAATGAATATAAGCTGCCTTTAAACTAATTTGAACATATCCTCCATTTATATCAAAATAGAAGTTATTAAAATGCAGGTGTCAATCTAAGAAATGGTTTCACACATAAAACATCTGTTGCTCACTATGGTGATGCTCGATGCTTGTACCTTACGTTCGTTTTTGATGATTTGCATTCACTTCGATCTCTCAATCAAAGCAAATGAAGCTAACTTTCCTTCTAGCAAAGAGAATCAAAATTAAACATAACGGGTGGCTTTACCCTCTCGATAAAAGTCAACAACCACCCTGAAAGACATCACTGTACAAAGTGCCTAGATCTTACATCTTCAGAGAGTAGTGTTTGAATGAGCATCTGTTTCTGCCACAGAGTGGCTTTGCCCTGGGAAGGCGGGACATCAGCATTTATTATCTATGAGCTTTCTTCCCAACATACAAGGCGTACTGCTCCGCTCTCCCAAGGTGGTCAGAGAAAGATGGACTGCATGGAAAGCATCACTTTAGTGGCCTAGTATACACTAACCTTTTCAGCATATGAGTACATTGGTGTTCTTTCCAAAAGGTAGATGATTTCGCTTTTTTCTTCTGCAATGGAAAACAAAAGAAAAATACTTTTGTGGTTGTTGGTAAGTGTAGATTATCTAAATATGCGTTGTTACAATTGAGCTTCTTGAAACTGTTGAAATCTTTTTAAATCCGTTTTCAAATCAGGCAGTTCCAGTGATAAGTCTGACTACGAGCAATTTCCAAGACCGCTTTCACCTGGAGGAGAGTTTTCTGTTTTTTAAATGAAAGACTGCTCCTAATTATATAATTCCGAGTTTATAAATGAAGCATTTTTCTTATTTCAGAGGGTTGCAGTTTCTGGCCTATTGATTGTTCAAAAAGTGAGTTAATTCTATCACTTTTAAAATTGAAATGTTCTTTACAAGTACATACAAGCTTATTACTTTTTATTTTAATTGTAGAAGAATCGGAGGTCGAGGAGTTTTCTTCTTTACAACTAACTATCATGCAGTTGCAGGACCTAATCTCTAGCACAGATCGGTGCTTTGAGACTAAAAATCCTGTCTCGAATAACATAGATAAAACATTCCCAGAGCCCATTAAGTATTACTTTTACCTGAGGGTTCTATGGTGTAAAAAATAAGGCTTTGTAGGTTAATTTTTTTTTTACAGAGTGACCAGTCTTCTGAAGGTTCCAGCCAATGTCTGGAACCGGCACAAAGGCTTTTGGACAGTCTTTATTGAACATCTCTTTCACACAGCCAGGTAAATTGAGTTATTAGTTTGAGTGAAGTGATGAATGGTGTTCTAGTGACGACTTAGAGGTTGGGTTCTCAAAATGTCAGATTATTATATGATATGGTGAATGAACTTAAGTTACTGTATTTGACCCCCAAAAATTCCTACTCCTCCACCACAATATTATAATAATTGGCAAAATCAAAATATAAACAAAATGAAAATTATGAGTCACTATGAGAGTTCTTTCGCCAGTTAACTTTAACTCCCATTAACTTTGACCAGCTTGACTGCCTTTTAGAAACCCTGCACACAGTAGCCACCCAGGATGAATTGTTAACTTCAAACAATTTGTTAGTAAGGGCTCAGCGATCTTTGATCGAAAGCATGAATGTTCAAATGGGTCATGGTTTAACAAACACTACAGGTTCTGCCAATGCTCAGCCTTTTGTTCCAGCATCTCAGAGTATGGTTCCCTCAGCCTCCTCATTTCAATCAGGAAATAAGAAACACCTTGCAACACTGTGATATAGGGGCTGATTAAAAGGTGAAGCTCTACACTTCTATTTTGCAGAGATATCTAACATTAGTTAAAAAAGATAATAAAGAAATTAACAGTCTGACTGACATTCGTGCTATCATAAGAAGAAAATGTAGACGGGGAAGTTAGAACAGTTAACATGTCTGAGGACCAGGTTTGGTAAATAGTTTTGAGAGGTGACCCAGCTGACTTTTTAAGTGTATTGTTTCATCCCTTTTGCCTGGCATTACGTAGACTCTTCTTTCCACAGAATTATACCTGAATTTTACAGGATTCTCAGAAGGGATAGTTCCCACGGTAACGATCATCATAATGGGTAGGCTTAAAGCTGTCGAGTTCACAAAAGACAATAGGTTGTGAATACCTTCATAATATCCACAAGGAAAGAGGTAATATTTGTTTATCCCTGGAACTGAAACACAGAATTCATTATCTGGCTTGACTATGATGTTCCATGTATGTGGATAGGCTATTGTATTTCTGCTGTGCCAATTTCCCAAGAGTCTTCTAGTTCTACAGGTTTAGCAAGCTTTGTCATGAAATTGGAATTTGTATTGTTAGGGCTCATTTATTCTTCACACTCAGAATGTGTACGCGCCTGCATCATGGCCGCCACGCGTTCTGAGCGTTCATTTGATGCGTCCTCTGAGCAGGTCCTCAGAAATTAATGCAACGCGTGCGCGAGTTGCAGTACCAGCAAAAAGTCGGGGGGCGCAGTGTGCTAAAAGTTGGAATGTGACGTCAGAGTCTCTGTTTACTATCTACATGTGACAGAAAGCCACTTTGCGGATCCTACGAGATTGGTGTGCGTGCTTCGATATTTGATAAATGGTTCGATGTGGTGAAGCAAAATGCCGACATACAGTTGTATTCATGGTGCTTTTATATTCAAGCATTGCATTTTCCCGATTGTAATGACACGATACGTTTTAAAATTCTCACATACCGTCTTCTGTGTTATCTTTTTTTCTAGGGCTTCCTCTGCTCCTGACAGCAGCGAATCGCCAGCAATAGATCGCCACACTGAGCACATTAAATGTATGATATTCCAACTCTCTGCACATTTAGAATCCTTAGATTTATACTTGATATCACTTTCATGATGAAAAGCATTAAAGTATGTATATTACATTTTACAGATAAATCTATAATTTCGTTTAAATAATGAATACCGTTAATAATTACACACATGGGGTGACACAGTGGCGGAGAATTAGCGCTGCTGTCTTGCAGGGAGTCACGTCGCTGATATTCCCTGCCTGGAGTTTACACATTTTCCTGCTGGGTTTCCTCAGTGTGCTCCAGTTTCCTTCCAAAGATATGCAGATTTGGTGCCGCTAAAATGACGCTAGTGTCCGTGTGTGCCTGTATTCACCTTGCGATGGAGGCATCGTCCAGGGATTGTTTCTCACTCGTGCCCAATGCTTGCTGGAATGGACACATCCCTGGATTTAATCAATAAACGTCCTTTTCAGAGATATTGCAGTAAGGTGTATTATCCTGATAGCACACATAAGCTAGCTGTGCATTCACAGGTTTATAGGGTCATTACTGTCATGTGTAGGAGGAGGTTAGGAGCACACGCTGAAATAGCACGTTGCTGCACCCAGCACATGACAAACCAACTTAGGATCCCAGATCAGGACCCGAATGTAGCCATGCAACGGGTGACACCTCAGCACCACACTAGTTCAGATGGACTGGAACTAATGTGGGTTTTTTTATGGTGGCTGGAGTGCCAATTCTGCCACCAACCCCCAGGTTTTTTTCCCTGCAGGTTGGAGGGCCTACATGTAGAGCTGGATGTATGTGTAGAGAAAAGTGAAATTCTTACTTGCATATGATAAGCAACATGTAACACATTGACACTCTCTATAGTGACATGCTTGTATATATATATACACCCACACACACTACCCCTTAACACCAACCTCCCCCCCAGCCTGGCAGTAAAGAAACTGACTGGACCTGTGATGGACCATGTGTATTACAATGCTGCCAGAATAAGCCAAAAATTTCTAAAAGGGGTTGCAACACAAACCCCATGGCAGCTTGATAATAGAGGGACACCAAATTTTGAAAACTTAAAATCAACAGGACTTGTACTGCTTTGGAATGACAGATACAGCATGCATGCAAAGCTCATCAGATACTGCTTCAAAAACCGCAAGTCATTTCAAGCCCAGCCCAGCTGAGGGTATAGATTGTTATCAATCTCTGGAGGCCCATCTCATGGTTTTCTAAACACAGAAATGTACACCAGTGACCTTCTAAAGTGAGAAAGGCACACAGTGTTCTATTAAAAAGGCAAGAAACCACAAACATGGCAAATGAAGGAAGTACATGTTACTTTTTATTCTAATTTTATATTCTCCGTCTCTAAACAGACAGTAGGACGTCCAAAGCAGCTTTGCTCTTTGATGAACAAACTGTATTTAGATCTACATTAATACTGGTGTCTGGGTAAATTCTTGCATCAGACAAAGAACTTATCAGTTATGGCCAGAAAACATCACAAACTAGACAAGTTTCAGGACCATTTGTAGGTTTAGGTACAGTTCAAAATTGTGAGTCAAGTAGAATATGGACAAAAGTTCAAAAACACCTAGGTAATCAATGTGTCACGGTGATCTGACACTTTGAAGCCATTCATAACTAATTACAGTACATTTTATCAATGCAATTTACTGTAATATTAATTCATATATATGAACCTTCCAACTGAGGCCACAGTGGGGTGCCAATCTCTCACTGAGAACAACTGGCCTAGACCCACAATCAAGACCAGTTTAGACTTGCTAATTAAATTCATTGCAGGTTTTTGAGAAATGGGGGGAAACAAGACAAGAGAAAAATCCACACAAATGTGAGGGTCAGTGTGCAGAACAGAAAACTGACAGAGAGTGCCCAAGTGTACAGATTTAAACTATATACATATATGACTATAAAATGTAAGTATTTTTAGGTTTAGTATGAAAAACTGAATGAAATGAGAAAAAGTTAACTCTGCCCAAACAGGGCTCAAGTGAAAACACCAGTGTCAAAAGATGACACCTAACCTTGCATTAACAGCTTGTCAGAAAGTTACAAATCTACAGGCAGGATGTGGATATACTGTATTAGGTATGACCCCTGTGACCCTGTAGTTAGGATATAGCGGGTTGGATAATGGATGGATGGATAGACAGTTAACATTGATTGCTAACAATAAAAGTTTGATTTTTGTGCTAATGGCAGCAAATTGGGTGTGTTACCCTCTTTGTATACATTATAGTAATTGAGTGGTTGCAACAAAATGGGAAATAGGGCATGAGCATGGCGTAGGGCAATGGATGTGCCTGCCACATATGAAAAGAGAATACAGTGGTAACTGAAGAGCTTGCTCCCATTGCCATTTTGGAACCTCTTGAACCCGACACTGCCAATGGTCATGACCGGGATGAGCCGAGAGGATGAGGACAAACACTTCAAGTAAGGGGATGGGGAAACACTGCTCAGTGCATTTATTAAAAACCAACTAAAAAAAATTTTACAAAAGAAGGTGTCCAAAAAGTGCAGTGCTCAAAAATTGAATAAATAAATAATCTGTAAAAAGTCAATGCTGGTGGAGGTTAAAATTATTCCAAATAAATATTCAGAAAACAAGGTTAAAAACACAGGCAAGAAACCATCTTTAAAACACTGAACCTCGGTGCCCCTTTAAAACTGATTTCTCTGTGGATTGCCCTCTCCGGTCCTTGCAGCCCGAGGAGTTTGGCGCTGAAAACCTTCTTCTCTTGACCCATGTCCCCATTGCCAATCCCACGGCATCTACAGGGAGCCACCAAGCTCTGCTCCACACCCACCGCTGCCACCTAGTGATAACGCACTCAGTTGGCTCCTCCTGGCGAGAGCACATTCACGAGTACTCCTCCCTGGGGCTCCATATCCATCCACCTGCTTCCTTTTCTTTGCATCGTCTCTCTCTGTTTCTCATGTTCCTGCCTATCTTCTTCCTTTCTCTAACCTCATTGCTCTTATTCTTTTCTTTTTTGTTCTAATCTTGTGCTCCCCATTTTATATGCTGGGGAGCAGTTACAGGTGCGATCACCTGTTTGCCGCCTCATACTGATAATGAGATAATCACACTGTCCGCACGTGCCAGTAAGGCAATGAACGATCGGCTAACTGCCTTGCACCAACCCAGAGACGATCCATCTTCTTAGACAATTGCTCTCACCTGCTCTACTCCCCAGAGCGAGCACATTATTTATTTACTAAAAACGGCCAGTTTTTCCGAGCCATGGACCCACTATGCCACATATCCCAAATACCATGGAATCTTTGACCATGACAGAACTCCCACAAGGTGAGAGGGGTCATGGTTTTGACATCTAGTTTGAAAGCCTGAAAGACACCATGGGTGCCAATTCCTCTAAATGAGAATTAGGTAAAGTGTATGAAAAAATGACGGTGGCTGCAAGAGAAACCTCTGTAAGACAGTCTATGGGCATCCCACACAACACAAGTAATTATGGAGAAAGTCCAAGAATTCACAACTGGGTGGGTTTTTAAAAGACCAACCCCTGACAGAGCTAAACTGAGCTTACTGCCTGGATGTGAGCTGAAGCAAATGTTGGAATTCACAGCAAGAGAGAGAGAGAAGGGGAGAGAGGAGGTGGTAGCTGGGGAACTGTTCTTTCAGATAAAATGACAAGGTGACAACTCACTACTTAGAGAGAGACCCTAAACTAATGGTAGGCCCAATAAAGCAGCAGGGATTTTCTGGAGTTGTAAGAAGCAACACCGTTCACTGCATATACCACAGGGCAAACTTTAAATCATGAGAGAAATTATCAGTAACATCAGACACCATCAGAAGGAGCCGATCCGGCACAATAGCAACTACTTTCTGAGTATGACAACCATCAGAGCAGCCAGTCCAATAAAAGGTGCACCCACCTAAGGAGATCTTACCAGTCCCAGGTCTGCACACCTCAGAGAGTGCCACCACTAAAATGTGGAGTTTACGAAGCTTGTCCAACAGCAGAGGAAAATGATCATCATCCTGGAGAGAGAAGACATTCCATGCACCTACCTGGATGGGCTACCTCAAATTAGGACCAAAGTGCTGACGTGCAGCAGGTGACACCTCAGCACCACACCAGTTCTAATCCCCAACAGGCCTGACCCCATTGGCTCTCCAATAGTTTTGACTCTTTCGGGGAATGAAGCATCCAAGAGCTTTCCCCAATCCCATTCATAATGCGAGCAGCCTTCCTATGGGCAGCTGCAGCAGAGCTAATCCTGTGGAGAGCAGAAAGAAATCCTGTCTCTTGTTTTGGACCTGTGTGAAGTTTTTTTTTTTACAGTGGCTGGAGTGCCAACCCTGCCACCAGCCCTCAAGTTTTTCCTGCAAGTTGGAGAACCATTGGCAGGGCAGATTTAGTTTAACTTCATACCCAGGACACAAAGCCCGAGAGATAATGCAGAAATTCATACTATGATACAGGTCAGGTCAGGTTGTCGAGCGCACACTGGCATAGCGCGTTGCAGCACCCACCACATGACAAAACACCTTGGTATCCAGATTGGCAACCCGCCCAGGCAGACACACTATCCAGTACCATTCTCCGGAAATGACCATCTATCTGCCACAGCCAGGTGTTATGTGGCCGTTGCCTTGGTGTGGTCCAGCCGCTTAGGTCTTCAATAATGAGGATCCTGTGGCCATAGTGCCATAACTGACACTTCCTCACAATGTAGATAATGTGCCTCATTTGGGATTCCTTGAGTAGCCGCTTGTTCGACACCGAGTCAAACCAGCAGTACCCAAGTATTCTCCGAAGAGGCACAATACCGAAGGAGTCCAGTCTTCATCTCAGGTCACTGGATAGCATCCATGTCTTGCAACCTTATAGCAAAACAGGGAGCACCAGGACTCAAAAGACTTGGACCTTCGTCTTTTGCAGAGATATTGGGACTGCCACACACCCCTTTCCAGCGACCTCATGACCCCCCATGCTCTCCCAATCCGTCTACTGACTTCATAGGAAGAGTCACCAGAGACATGAATGTCACTGCCAAGGTAAGTAAACCTCTAGACAAGGTCAACACTCTCTCCACAGACAGACACACTGCTGATGGCTGTGCCCAGGAGGACATTAAGGCCTGCATCTTGCTTTTTATCCAGGACACTTGCAAGCCCAGACACTCAGACTCCTTGCTCAGTCTCTGGAGAGCCCTGATCAGAGCCTCCATTGACACCGCGAAGATCACAGCATCGTGAGCAAAGTCAAGATCAGTGAATCTTTCTTCACCCACAGATGTGCCCCAGCTGCTAGACCCCACGACCTTGTCCAACATCCAGTCCATGCAAGCATTGAATAGAGTAGGAGCAGAACACACCCCTGACGAACCCCAGAATCAACTAGGAAAAACGCAGAGGTCCTGCCTTCACTCTGCACAGCACTCACAGTACTAGTATACAGGCCAGCCATGATATTATACAGCTTAAATAATAAGTTTGGTATTTTTCAAGTCAAAGTTATTTCTTCACAAACATGAAATATATGCATTTGCTATATAAAATTGTGTTCTAATGTTAAGTGCTTTCAATAAATTAAAAAAAAATACTTTGCCCGCACTTGCACTATTAAATGCAGGGTATGAGGCACAGAGGAAAATCTTAAAAAACAAATACATTCATTTTTCAAGCAAACACAGTTCAAGCAAAGATATATTCTTGATTGTACACAAAACTGCTGCTGTCCTCCTTGAAAACAGTTATCATCAATTAATTAATATTTGTTACCAAAGATTTTGTTGATGCAATGCATATGTGTATTTCATTATGTAGTAGTCACATGCACATGACACTGGTCAAATTATGAGACATATTAAAAAAGGACCTTACCCAAGAATTGGATGGGCTGCTGGTTTTCAAGAACGTAACGGAGTAAATAACTTGCTCCTTTGGTGTTAAAAATCTACAACCTACTAAGAGCCACTCTCTTATCCTCCTAAACTGTACATCCTCTAGCCCCTTTAGGCAGACAGAAGGTTAAAGATAAGAAGCCAGAACACATGACCAGAGCCAGCAGAGGAGCAGTCCCAGATAACAGGATGACACAGCACACCTCAGGGAAGAGGGACCTTTATTTATGATCTACTAAAATAAAACACTGCAGCACATTTAAATTATAAAAAAAGGCAGGCCAGTCAAAATAAATCAACAATAATCCATGTCATAAGTAAATTCCTAGAAAAATTTGTTTAGAAAGTGCAGTAATGGTTGTCAGCGGCAGAGTTCACCTCAGGAATATTAGTCAGTTTATCTGAGAAATATAATCTCAAGACATATCTGCCTTTTAACTGTAGAGTTATAAAACATGGACAAAAATGCCAATCAGATGTAACTCCAATGGGTGGAATTCACAAAGTTCATCATTGGATCGGTCTGGTCTAAGCTTAACCATGCGTAGAAAGACGCACAAGACAAAACTTGACCACTTAAGCTCAGTTTATGAGTGATGCCTACAATGCTTTACAACGTACTGGTGTGTGTGGCCATAACCCAGATCTAAATGCTACTTTGGTCCTCAAGTATGCCTGAGACATGGGAAGAATGGTACAACTTTTGATTAAATGACACTTAACAAACAACAATGTTTTACTTCTACAGCACTGTTCTTTTTATCAGCCAGATAACCCTGCAGGGAAAAAAAATCTCCTAAAGGAGATACTATGTATTTACTTTATTACTTCATTTACTATACATTGAAAGATAAGTACAGAAATTTAAAAGCAACATGTATTTACTAAAATAAAATACCAGTAGAGGGACAGGAGCAGGGCCGGATTTTCCTATAGGCTAACTAGGCTTCAGCCTAGGGCCTCAAGATCAAGAGGGGCCTACATTCAAATTGTTAGCAAAATTTTATTATCTCTCATGCAATTTACAAACTTAAAAATGGAAGGTGAAAGGGCCTCATAAGTGGAATAGCCTACGGCCTCTTTTCATATAAATCCGGCCCTGGACAGGAGATCAAATAAGTAAAATAAAATTTGGTCTCCAGGTATTTTGCTGTTAAACTTAAGAGTAACATAAATTACGAGAGAGACAGAGAAAGACTGAATGTTAACAGGGGTGAGATTCCCAAAAGTGTTCGTACTTGACAGAGCAACTGTTACACTGCGTCTTAAGATGGGAATCGTAAAAATCATACAAATGACAATAAAGTATGAGGTTGGTGACAACACCCCGCAACAAGCCTTACAAATCAATTGGAAACAATCGATTGTATACCTACTCAATCAAAAATGGTATCATTAGTATTATAATAAGGTAAAACAACACTGCCAAAAGAATGGTAATCTGAAAACAGTGTTACATTAAAGAGCCAATTAAGCAAAGCTTTGTATCTGAGCACCTAAGAAGACACCCAAGTTGGCAAAGACAATGAAAAAAAGAGAACTAAGTGGCTTATGGCAGCAGGCATTCACATAAAATGAAATTAAGCATCTCTTAGATGAAGTAGGGGCAGCACGGTGGCGCAGTGGGTAGCGCTGCTGCCTCGCAGTTGGGAGATCTGGGGACCTGGGTTCGCTTCCCGGGTCCTCCCTGCGTGGAGTTTGCATGTACTCCCCGTGTCTGCGTGGGTTTCCTCCGGGCGCTCCGGTTTCCTCCCACAGTCCAAAGACATGCAGGTTAGGTGGATTGGCGATTCTAAATTGGCCCTAGTGTGTGCTTGGTGTGTGGGTGTGTTTGTGTGTGTCCTGTGGTGGGTTGGCACCCTGCCCAGGATTGTTTCCTGCCTTGTGCCCTGTGTTGGCTGGGATTGGCTCCAGCAGACCCCCGTGACCCTGTGTTCGGATTCAGCGGGTTGGAGAATGGATGGATGGATGGATAGATGAAGTAGACCATAACAGAAATATGTTCATCTCCAAGACACATGGCAGCCTGTCCCACAGGAAGAAAAAGAAGAATTGGGATGAAAATAGCACAGAGGCTTACTGCATGCAGGGAGCAAAGGAGGTCAGGTGCAGACATGAGGAAGAAGTGGCACCACCTCACGCTGCTTCTTCCCAGCATCCTTCCACTAGCCCAGATCCAGTCCCTGACACCTCCCAAATGCCTTGTACTGAGGTGCAGACACAAATGAATGCCTGTATCTGTAGTCAGGAGCACACTGTGTTAAAAAAGGAGAAAATCGAACTGAGATGATAAAAGCCCTCTCAGCTTAGCTCTTGGAGCAGAGAGAGAGATACATCACAAAGAACTGCTAGAAGTGAAGAGGGTCAAACAGGTCATCATGGCCAGGCAATTAATAATAATACCAATAATTCATTATATTTATATAGCTCTTTCCTTACTACTCACTGCTTACCAAACGGGAAGCACCTGGGACACAAAGCCATGATCTCCTTACTGTGAGGCAGTAGTGCTGCGGTGGCCTGTGTGGCGGTTACTGGCAGAGGCACATTGTTGAAAGACCCTCACTTTCACTTCCAATCATTC